>NW_027621409.1:0-47064 GCF_964198595.1 Lampetra fluviatilis | reverse complement strand
CGGGCCGACAACCGACAACAACCCGGGCCGACAACAACCCGGGCCGACAACAACCCGGGCCGACAACAACCCGGGCCGACAACAACCCGGGCCGACAACAACCCGGGCCGACAACAACCCGGGCCGACAACAACCCGGGCCGACAACAACCCGGGCCGACAACAACCCGGGCCGACAACAACCCGGGCCGACAACAACCCGGGCCGACAACAACCCGGGCCGACAACAACCCGGGCCGACAACAACCCGGGCCGACAACAACCCGGGCCGACAACAACCCGGGCCGACAACAACCCGGGCCGACAACAACCCGGGCCGACAACAACCCGGGCCGACAACAACCCGGGCCGACAACAACCCGGGCCGACAACAACCCGGGCCGACAACAACCCGGGCCGACAACAACCCGGGCCGACAACAACCCGGGCCGACAACAACCCGGGCCGACAACAACCCGGGCCGACAACAACCCGGGCCGACAACAACCCGGGCCGACAACAACCCGGGCCGACAACAACCCGGGCCGACAACAACCCGGGCCGACAACAACCCGGGCCGACAACAACCCGGGCCGACAACAACCCGGGCCGACAACAACCCGGGCCGACAACAACCCGGGCCGACAACAACCCGGGCCGACAACAACCCGGGCCGACAACAACCCGGGCCGACAACAACCCGGGCCGACAACAACCCGGGCCGACAACAACCCGGGCCGACAACAACCCGGGCCGACAACAACCCGGGCCGACAACAACCCGGGCCGACAACAACCCGGGCCGACAACAACCCGGGCCGACAACAACCCGGGCCGACAACAACCCGGGCCGACAACAACCCGGGCCGACAACAACCCGGGCCGACAACAACCCGGGCCGACAACAACCCGGGCCGACAACAACCCGGGCCGACAACAACCCGGGCCGACAACAACCCGGGCCGACAACAACCCGGGCCGACAACAACCCGGGCCGACAACAACCCGGGCCGACAACAACCCGGGCCGACAACAACCCGGGCCGACAACAACCCGGGCCGACAACAACCCGGGCCGACAACAACCCGGGCCGACAACAACCCGGGCCGACAACAACCCGGGCCGACAACAACCCGGGCCGACAACAACCCGGGCCGACAACAACCCGGGCCGACAACAACCCGGGCCGACAACAACCCGGGCCGACAACAACCCGGGCCGACAACAACCCGGGCCGACAACAACCCGGGCCGACAACAACCCGGGCCGACAACAACCCGGGCCGACAACAACCCGGGCCGACAACAACCCGGGCCGACAACAACCCGGGCCGACAACAACCCGGGCCGACAACAACCCGGGCCGACAACAACCCGGGCCGACAACAACCCGGGCCGACAACAACCCGGGCCGACAACAACCCGGGCCGACAACAACCCGGGCCGACAACAACCCGGGCCGACAACAACCCGGGCCGACAACAACCCGGGCCGACAACAACCCGGGCCGACAACAACCCGGGCCGACAACAACCCGGGCCGACAACAACCCGGGCCGACAACAACCCGGGCCGACAACAACCCGGGCCGACAACAACCCGGGCCGACAACAACCCGGGCCGACAACAACCCGGGCCGACAACAACCCGGGCCGACAACAACCCGGGCCGACAACAACCCGGGCCGACAACAACCCGGGCCGACAACAACCCGGGCCGACAACAACCCGGGCCGACAACAACCCGGGCCGACAACAACCCGGGCCGACAACAACCCGGGCCGACAACAACCCGGGCCGACAACAACCCGGGCCGACAACAACCCGGGCCGACAACAACCCGGGCCGACAACAACCCGGGCCGACAACAACCCGGGCCGACAACAACCCGGGCCGACAACAACCCGGGCCGACAACAACCCGGGCCGACAACAACCCGGGCCGACAACAACCCGGGCCGACAACAACCCGGGCCGACAACAACCCGGGCCGACAACAACCCGGGCCGACAACAACCCGGGCCGACAACAACCCGGGCCGACAACAACCCGGGCCGACAACAACCCGGGCCGACAACAACCCGGGCCGACAACAACCCGGGCCGACAACAACCCGGGCCGACAACAACCCGGGCCGACAACAACCCGGGCCGACAACAACCCGGGCCGACAACAACCCGGGCCGACAACAACCCGGGCCGACAACAACCCGGGCCGACAACAACCCGGGCCGACAACAACCCGGGCCGACAACAACCCGGGCCGACAACAACCCGGGCCGACAACAACCCGGGCCGACAACAACCCGGGCCGACAACAACCCGGGCCGACAACAACCCGGGCCGACAACAACCCGGGCCGACAACAACCCGGGCCGACAACAACCCGGGCCGACAACAACCCGGGCCGACAACAACCCGGGCCGACAACAACCCGGGCCGACAACAACCCGGGCCGACAACAACCCGGGCCGACAACAACCCGGGCCGACAACAACCCGGGCCGACAACAACCCGGGCCGACAACAACCCGGGCCGACAACAACCCGGGCCGACAACAACCCGGGCCGACAACAACCCGGGCCGACAACAACCCGGGCCGACAACAACCCGGGCCGACAACAACCCGGGCCGACAACAACCCGGGCCGACAACAACCCGGGCCGACAACAACCCGGGCCGACAACAACCCGGGCCGACAACAACCCGGGCCGACAACAACCCGGGCCGACAACAACCCGGGCCGACAACAACCCGGGCCGACAACAACCCGGGCCGACAACAACCCGGGCCGACAACAACCCGGGCCGACAACAACCCGGGCCGACAACAACCCGGGCCGACAACAACCCGGGCCGACAACAACCCGGGCCGACAACAACCCGGGCCGACAACAACCCGGGCCGACAACAACCCGGGCCGACAACAACCCGGGCCGACAACAACCCGGGCCGACAACAACCCGGGCCGACAACAACCCGGGCCGACAACAACCCGGGCCGACAACAACCCGGGCCGACAACAACCCGGGCCGACAACAACCCGGGCCGACAACAACCCGGGCCGACAACAACCCGGGCCGACAACAACCCGGGCCGACAACAACCCGGGCCGACAACAACCCGGGCCGACAACAACCCGGGCCGACAACAACCCGGGCCGACAACAACCCGGGCCGACAACAACCCGGGCCGACAACAACCCGGGCCGACAACAACCCGGGCCGACAACAACCCGGGCCGACAACAACCCGGGCCGACAACAACCCGGGCCGACAACAACCCGGGCCGACAACAACCCGGGCCGACAACAACCCGGGCCGACAACAACCCGGGCCGACAACAACCCGGGCCGACAACAACCCGGGCCGACAACAACCCGGGCCGACAACAACCCGGGCCGACAACAACCCGGGCCGACAACAACCCGGGCCGACAACAACCCGGGCCGACAACAACCCGGGCCGACAACAACCCGGGCCGACAACAACCCGGGCCGACAACAACCCGGGCCGACAACAACCCGGGCCGACAACAACCCGGGCCGACAACAACCCGGGCCGACAACAACCCGGGCCGACAACAACCCGGGCCGACAACAACCCGGGCCGACAACAACCCGGGCCGACAACAACCCGGGCCGACAACAACCCGGGCCGACAACAACCCGGGCCGACAACAACCCGGGCCGACAACAACCCGGGCCGACAACAACCCGGGCCGACAACAACCCGGGCCGACAACAACCCGGGCCGACAACAACCCGGGCCGACAACAACCCGGGCCGACAACAACCCGGGCCGACAACAACCCGGGCCGACAACAACCCGGGCCGACAACAACCCGGGCCGACAACAACCCGGGCCGACAACAACCCGGGCCGACAACAACCCGGGCCGACAACAACCCGGGCCGACAACAACCCGGGCCGACAACAACCCGGGCCGACAACAACCCGGGCCGACAACAACCCGGGCCGACAACAACCCGGGCCGACAACAACCCGGGCCGACAACAACCCGGGCCGACAACAACCCGGGCCGACAACAACCCGGGCCGACAACAACCCGGGCCGACAACAACCCGGGCCGACAACAACCCGGGCCGACAACAACCCGGGCCGACAACAACCCGGGCCGACAACAACCCGGGCCGACAACAACCCGGGCCGACAACAACCCGGGCCGACAACAACCCGGGCCGACAACAACCCGGGCCGACAACAACCCGGGCCGACAACAACCCGGGCCGACAACAACCCGGGCCGACAACAACCCGGGCCGACAACAACCCGGGCCGACAACAACCCGGGCCGACAACAACCCGGGCCGACAACAACCCGGGCCGACAACAACCCGGGCCGACAACAACCCGGGCCGACAACAACCCGGGCCGACAACAACCCGGGCCGACAACAACCCGGGCCGACAACAACCCGGGCCGACAACAACCCGGGCCGACAACAACCCGGGCCGACAACAACCCGGGCCGACAACAACCCGGGCCGACAACAACCCGGGCCGACAACAACCCGGGCCGACAACAACCCGGGCCGACAACAACCCGGGCCGACAACAACCCGGGCCGACAACAACCCGGGCCGACAACAACCCGGGCCGACAACAACCCGGGCCGACAACAACCCGGGCCGACAACAACCCGGGCCGACAACAACCCGGGCCGACAACAACCCGGGCCGACAACAACCCGGGCCGACAACAACCCGGGCCGACAACAACCCGGGCCGACAACAACCCGGGCCGACAACAACCCGGGCCGACAACAACCCGGGCCGACAACAACCCGGGCCGACAACAACCCGGGCCGACAACAACCCGGGCCGACAACAACCCGGGCCGACAACAACCCGGGCCGACAACAACCCGGGCCGACAACAACCCGGGCCGACAACAACCCGGGCCGACAACAACCCGGGCCGACAACAACCCGGGCCGACAACAACCCGGGCCGACAACAACCCGGGCCGACAACAACCCGGGCCGACAACAACCCGGGCCGACAACAACCCGGGCCGACAACAACCCGGGCCGACAACAACCCGGGCCGACAACAACCCGGGCCGACAACAACCCGGGCCGACAACAACCCGGGCCGACAACAACCCGGGCCGACAACAACCCGGGCCGACAACAACCCGGGCCGACAACAACCCGGGCCGACAACAACCCGGGCCGACAACAACCCGGGCCGACAACAACCCGGGCCGACAACAACCCGGGCCGACAACAACCCGGGCCGACAACAACCCGGGCCGACAACAACCCGGGCCGACAACAACCCGGGCCGACAACAACCCGGGCCGACAACAACCCGGGCCGACAACAACCCGGGCCGACAACAACCCGGGCCGACAACAACCCGGGCCGACAACAACCCGGGCCGACAACAACCCGGGCCGACAACAACCCGGGCCGACAACAACCCGGGCCGACAACAACCCGGGCCGACAACAACCCGGGCCGACAACAACCCGGGCCGACAACAACCCGGGCCGACAACAACCCGGGCCGACAACAACCCGGGCCGACAACAACCCGGGCCGACAACAACCCGGGCCGACAACAACCCGGGCCGACAACAACCCGGGCCGACAACAACCCGGGCCGACAACAACCCGGGCCGACAACAACCCGGGCCGACAACAACCCGGGCCGACAACAACCCGGGCCGACAACAACCCGGGCCGACAACAACCCGGGCCGACAACAACCCGGGCCGACAACAACCCGGGCCGACAACAACCCGGGCCGACAACAACCCGGGCCGACAACAACCCGGGCCGACAACAACCCGGGCCGACAACAACCCGGGCCGACAACAACCCGGGCCGACAACAACCCGGGCCGACAACAACCCGGGCCGACAACAACCCGGGCCGACAACAACCCGGGCCGACAACAACCCGGGCCGACAACAACCCGGGCCGACAACAACCCGGGCCGACAACAACCCGGGCCGACAACAACCCGGGCCGACAACAACCCGGGCCGACAACAACCCGGGCCGACAACAACCCGGGCCGACAACAACCCGGGCCGACAACAACCCGGGCCGACAACAACCCGGGCCGACAACAACCCGGGCCGACAACAACCCGGGCCGACAACAACCCGGGCCGACAACAACCCGGGCCGACAACAACCCGGGCCGACAACAACCCGGGCCGACAACAACCCGGGCCGACAACAACCCGGGCCGACAACAACCCGGGCCGACAACAACCCGGGCCGACAACAACCCGGGCCGACAACAACCCGGGCCGACAACAACCCGGGCCGACAACAACCCGGGCCGACAACAACCCGGGCCGACAACAACCCGGGCCGACAACAACCCGGGCCGACAACAACCCGGGCCGACAACAACCCGGGCCGACAACAACCCGGGCCGACAACAACCCGGGCCGACAACAACCCGGGCCGACAACAACCCGGGCCGACAACAACCCGGGCCGACAACAACCCGGGCCGACAACAACCCGGGCCGACAACAACCCGGGCCGACAACAACCCGGGCCGACAACAACCCGGGCCGACAACAACCCGGGCCGACAACAACCCGGGCCGACAACAACCCGGGCCGACAACAACCCGGGCCGACAACAACCCGGGCCGACAACAACCCGGGCCGACAACAACCCGGGCCGACAACAACCCGGGCCGACAACAACCCGGGCCGACAACAACCCGGGCCGACAACAACCCGGGCCGACAACAACCCGGGCCGACAACAACCCGGGCCGACAACAACCCGGGCCGACAACAACCCGGGCCGACAACAACCCGGGCCGACAACAACCCGGGCCGACAACAACCCGGGCCGACAACAACCCGGGCCGACAACAACCCGGGCCGACAACAACCCGGGCCGACAACAACCCGGGCCGACAACAACCCGGGCCGACAACAACCCGGGCCGACAACAACCCGGGCCGACAACAACCCGGGCCGACAACAACCCGGGCCGACAACAACCCGGGCCGACAACAACCCGGGCCGACAACAACCCGGGCCGACAACAACCCGGGCCGACAACAACCCGGGCCGACAACAACCCGGGCCGACAACAACCCGGGCCGACAACAACCCGGGCCGACAACAACCCGGGCCGACAACAACCCGGGCCGACAACAACCCGGGCCGACAACAACCCGGGCCGACAACAACCCGGGCCGACAACAACCCGGGCCGACAACAACCCGGGCCGACAACAACCCGGGCCGACAACAACCCGGGCCGACAACAACCCGGGCCGACAACAACCCGGGCCGACAACAACCCGGGCCGACAACAACCCGGGCCGACAACAACCCGGGCCGACAACAACCCGGGCCGACAACAACCCGGGCCGACAACAACCCGGGCCGACAACAACCCGGGCCGACAACAACCCGGGCCGACAACAACCCGGGCCGACAACAACCCGGGCCGACAACAACCCGGGCCGACAACAACCCGGGCCGACAACAACCCGGGCCGACAACAACCCGGGCCGACAACAACCCGGGCCGACAACAACCCGGGCCGACAACAACCCGGGCCGACAACAACCCGGGCCGACAACAACCCGGGCCGACAACAACCCGGGCCGACAACAACCCGGGCCGACAACAACCCGGGCCGACAACAACCCGGGCCGACAACAACCCGGGCCGACAACAACCCGGGCCGACAACAACCCGGGCCGACAACAACCCGGGCCGACAACAACCCGGGCCGACAACAACCCGGGCCGACAACAACCCGGGCCGACAACAACCCGGGCCGACAACAACCCGGGCCGACAACAACCCGGGCCGACAACAACCCGGGCCGACAACAACCCCGGCCGACAACAACCCCGGCAGACAACAACCCCGGCAGACAACAACCCCGGCAGACAACAACCCCGGCAGACAACAACCCCAGCAGACAACAACCCCAGCAGACAACAACCCCAGCAGACAACAACCCCAGCAGACAACAACCCCAGCAGACAACAACCCCAGCAGACAACAACCCCAGCAGACAACCACCCCAGCAGACAACCACCCCAGCAGACAACCACCCCAGCAGACAACAACCCCAGCAGACAACAACCCCAGCAGACAACAACCCCAGCAGACAACAACCCCAGCAGACAACAACCCCAGCAGACAACAACCCCAGCAGACAACAACCCCAGCAGACAACAACCCCAGCAGACAACAACGCCAGCAGACAACAACCCCAGCAGACAACAACCCCAGCAGACAACAACCCCAGCAGACAACAACCCCAGCAGACAACAACCCCAGCAGACAAAAACCCCAGCAGACACCAACCCCAGCAGACAACAACCCCAGCAGACAACAAAAAGGAGTTGTTAGTAAGAAAGGACTTGTCCCTTGCTTTTCATTTGACGCGTGTGATTGTCATCGCGCTCGCTGAACGTGTTGATGCCTTCAGGAAAGAAAAATAGACTTTTGTATTTTGGGGGGGGGGGGGGAAATGACCATGACGTATGTGGCATCAACCCGCATCACACCTGAGCTAAGCGCTCTGCAATGCTTACCCCCCTACCACATGGCTCTTCGCGCGCCGTACTTCTACAGCTGTTCACAGCGTGCCGGGAGATTTTAGGTGGCACTTCGCTCCTGGCCGATAAAGTCAATGGCTTCTCGGAGTTTCAATAAAAATCCGTGTGAAGAACGGGTACAACTGCCATCTTAAATATAAAGCAGAACTTACACCTGTTTGTTTGTGTGCAGCAGCAAAAACTCTCCAACGCTGAGCTCTGGCGTCATGAAATTTTCACAGCTTATGCTGTCTGGAATGTCTAAGCGAACGCCACGTCATTCCCTTCCCGAGTGGCAAACATCGACCTGACGTAGCAGTGGGTTCAGGTTGAATTTCCTTGAGTGAAAACATCCGATTTAGGTAAATTGAAGTGTTTCGGCTTCCTTCTTGCAAGCATCAATTTTTCAGGGTTTTTCATTGAATTATGAGGAAATATTAAATTAATCCAAGACAAGAATCCAAGTCCCGGGCAAAGCCGGGTATTGAAGCTAGTTATTAATAAACCCCAATGATCCTATCGAAATTAGGGATTTCTATCGGATCGTTGGGGGGGGGGGCACGTGCCACCCCACCCCCACTGGCTCCACCACTGTCACACACTGGCAGCATGGTTCACAGGTGGTGGTGTGTCCAGACCCACGCCTGGCCACCTTCACCTGCTCAGTATTAATGCTTCCTCACTCCACCAAGTAATTCATTGAGGATCAATCAACACAGCCGAGACTGCGTGTCTCTCTCTCCGCGTGGTCGTGTGGATTTCCTTCCCGATCCCCGGGTTTCCCCTCCACATGTAGAGAGTGAACACCGCCACGCGTCTAGAGTGAACACCGCCACGCGTCTAGAGTGAACACCGCCACGCGTCTAGAGTGAACACCGCTACGCGTCTAGAGTGAACTCCGCCACGCGTCTAGAGTGAACTCCGCCACGCGTCTAGAGTGAACTCCGCCACGCGTCTAGAGTGAACTCCGCCACACGTCTAGAGTGAACACCGCCACGCGTCTAGAGTGAACTCCACCACGCGTCTAGAGCGAACACCGCCACACGTCTAGAGCGAACACCGCCACGCGTCTAGAGTGAACACCGCCACACGTCCAGAGTGAACTCCGCCACGTGTCTTGAGTAAACACCGCCACGCGTCTAGAGTGAACATCGCCACGTGTCTTGAGTGAACACCGCCACGTGTCTTGAGTGAACACCGCCACACGTCCAGAGTGAACTCCGCCACACGTCCAGAGTGAACTCCGCCACGTGTCTAGAGTGAACTCCGCCACGTGTCTAGAGTGAACTCCGCCACGTGTCTAGAGTGAACTCCGCCACACGTCTAGAGTGAACACCATCACGTGTCTAGAGTGAACACCACCACGTGTCTAGAGTGAACTCCGCCACGCATCTAGAGTGAACACCGCCACGCGTCTAGAGTGAACACTGCCACGCGTCTAGAGTGAACACCGCCACGCTGTTGACGAGCCTCACCTTGTTGTTATTGTTGTTGTGGGCAAGTCGCTTCTGAAAACAAGAGCGGTATATCAGCTCAAGCGGGTGTGGCCTGGTAAAAAAAATGGAAAAAAAACCTATTAAACTTAGAGTCAGCTAACATAACAGTCAACACCCTACCTGGTTGATAACGTTCTTCCAAAGATTGCTCAATTTGAGAGAGAGACACGGAGACATATAGACAGACACATAAGCAGAGAGAGAGAGATGACACAAAGACACACAGAGAGAGACACAGATATAGACACACAGAGAGAGAGATGACACAGAGAGAGACACACATAGGCACACAGAGAAACAACGCCTCTGTGTTGAGGCCTTAAATAGAGAGAGGGGGGGTGGGTAGTGAAGGGGGTAGAGAAACTAGCACGTCAATGCAAGGCCGTAGCCATGAAGTCAACATTGGGGGAGACCAAATATTCCACGGGTCTGGGGTCCCCCCCCCAGAAAAATATCTAAATTTGAAAACTATTTTCCTGCCATTTCCTCCCTAAAATATTTTTAAAAGTTCACTAGCACATGGGATGGACTTTGTTTTATTTGATACAATAATGTCTAATAGGGTATTGTAATACATTGCTGTTTCTTTTTTACCTTTCTTGTTTCATAGTATGTAATGGCAGAGATTAGGGATTCATAAAGTACAACGCAATCCTATAAACAGGAATCTATGCATTGTTATATGAAGACAAGTCCAGATTTCGTGGCCAAGGTTTAGCAAATTGTTGTCTTTATTAACAGAGCATCACAATTATCATTTACAAATAATTTTACAGAAACATATTGGGGGGCATATTTGATTATTATACGTATTATAACATATTATAACATTATAATTATGACATATTATACGTATTATAACATTATAATTATTATACATTATAACATAATATTATACTTATTATAACATGTTATAATGACGGCCTTGTGTCAATGAGAGACTTGGAGGTTTGGAGACTGCACAGAGAGAGAGAGAGACACTTAATGTAATGCAACACAGAGAGTCGGTCAACACACCAACTAACGTACTCTTAGGTTTTTTCGGTAAAGTCACCACGTAGGTAAAAAATGAAATTAAAATTAATGAAAGTAAAGCTTAATAACCAGGCTACAGTCTGCATTATAGACTGCCAGTACACTCACCCAGCTTAATAACCAGGCTACAGTCTACGTTACTACGTTATAGACTGCCAGTACACTCACCCAGCTTAATAACCAGGCTACAGTCTACATTATAGACTGCCAGTACACTCACCCAGCTTAATAACCAGGCTACAGTCCACATTATAGACTGCCAGTACACTCACTTCAGTCCTCGGACTGGTTTACAGCAGCGTCCTGCATTGAGTTTTTATTGTAAGATTTCTGTTTCGGCCAATTAATGATGACGAGTGTTAATACAAGTGGGAGAAAACCGGAGCACCCGAGAAAAACCCACGCCATGTGCGTGGTGGCAACACTCTATCCCTGCACAGATGGAAACAGGTGGCAATTAATCCGCTGGCCAAAGGCTAGATTATGGACCGGGCCAGTGGGGCCAGTGCCCCGGGGCTGCCAGGGGGGGCCTCCAAGCCTCAGGCCGCTAGGTGTGTCGCCCAAGTCTTCCGAAGGAAGTTGAACGCCAGGGCCCTCAGTGCGCACAGCGCAAGCCGACCACTGGCCCCTGGGTGGTTATAGCGTGAGCTAACCACTAGGGCCCCCAGACCCCTCAGTGCTTACAATGTGAGGGCCCCTTAGACCATTTGGTGTTTAAAACGTAACCTGACAACTAGGGTCCCTGGGCCCCTCGACACCTACAGTGTGAGTGTCCCAGGGCCCCTCCACGCTTAAATCATGAGCTGACCACTAGGGCCCCCAGGCCCCTCGGTGCACACATCGAGCGTAACACCTGGGCCCCTTGGTACATACAGTGCATGCCTAAAACGAGAGCCTCTGGACAACCGAGCCACTGGTCGGCACGCTAAAATATAAAATATAAATTTTCAAATTTTCTTTGTGGATTTCACACCTGATGATGATTTCTTGTGTTGCAGTCGAAACGTCGTGAGAATTTTTATTGTTTTATATTTATATTATTTTATTATTACCAAGTTTGCAGTCGATACCACTTCGGGAAGTGGGTTAAAATTGAGTTACAAGAGTTGAGGATACAACAACAGACAGAGTGGGCTAATAGAAGGCGCGTAATAAAAAAAACCGAAAACAGGCTGGAACAACGAGGACGTCCAGAATAAGTACCTGCTCGATCGAGACCCAAACATTCCTCCTTGTAGACACGAGTGGTGTAACCATCATCTGCATCAGAACATCAAAAGGCCGCTGCACACGTCTCGATTATAAACGGCTTAGACTCCGCCCTCGGCCCCGCACCCCTTCTGGATATTCCAGAATGCCTTGCCCACAGGTGCAATTGACAGAACGGAATTGTACCCCGAATGACATTGTCTACCAATCTCCTAGCGACACGCGCTACAGTGACTCATTCAATGTCAATAGACGTAATAATGCCATAAGAGGAATAGGCAGGGATTCTCCTGTAGATACAACTGGTTCTTCATGTTCTACAGATGTAGATGCCACTGGGTTTTGACGTTCTGCAGATGTAGATGCCACTGGTTCTTCACGTTCTGTAGATGTAGATGCCACTGGTTCTTCTCGTTCTGTAGATGTAGATACCACTGGTTCTTCTCGTTCTGTAGATGTAGATGCCACTGGTTCTTCATGTTCTGCAGATGAAGATGCCACTGGTTCTTCACGTTCTGCAGATGTAGATGCCACTGGTTCTTCACGTTCTGCAGATCTAGATGCCACTGGTTCTTCACGTTCTGTAGATGTAGATGCCACTGGTTCTTCACGTTCTGCAGATCTAGATGCCACTGGTTTTTCTCGTTCTGTAGATGTAGATACCACTGGTTCTTCTCATTCTGCAGGTGTAGATGCCACTGATTCTTCACGTTCTGCAGATGTAGATGCCACTGATTCTTCACGTTCTGCCGATGTAGATACCACTGGTTCTTCACGTTCTGCAGGTGTAGATGCCACTGATTCTTCACGTTCTGCCGATGTAGATACCACTGGTTCTTCACGTTCTGCAGGTGTAGATACCACTGGTTCTTCTCGTTCAGCAGATGTAGATGCCACTGGTTCTTCACGTTCTGTAGATGTAGATGCCACTGGTCCTTCACGTTCTGTAGATGTAGATACCACTGGTTCTTCATGTTCTGTATATCTAGATACCACTGGTTCTTCACGTTCTGCAGATGTAGATGCCACTGGTTCTTCTCATTCTGCAGATGTAGATGCCACTGGTTCTTCACGTTCTGTAGATGTAGATGCCACTGGTTCTTCACGTTCTGTAGATGTAGATGCCACTGGTTCTTCTCGTTCTGTAGATGTAGATACCACTGGTTCTTCTCATTCTGCAGGTGCAGATACCACTGGTTCTTCTCGTTCTGTAGATGTAGATACCACTGGTTCTTCTCATTCTGCAGATGTAGATGCCACTGGTTATTCACGTTCTGTAGATGTAGATGCCACTGGTTCTTCTCATTCTGCAGATGTAGATGCCACTGGTTCTTCACGTTCTGTAGATGTAGATACCACTGGTTCTTCTCATTCTGCAGATGTAGATGCCACTGGTTCTTCACGTTCTGTAGATGTAGATACCACTGGTTCTTCTCATTCTGCAGATGTAGATGCCACTGTTTCTTCTCGTTCTGTAGATGTAGATACCACTGGTTCTTCTCATTCTGCAGATGTAGATGCCACTGGTTCTTCATGTTCTACAGATGTAGATACCACTGGTTCTTCACGTTCTGTAGATGTAGATACCACTGGTTCTTCTCATTCTGCAGATGTAGATGCCACTGGTTCTTCTCGTTCTGTAGATGCCACTGGTTCTTCACGTTCTGTAGATGTAGATACCACTGGTTCTTCGCATTCTGCAGATGTAGATGCCACTGGTTCTTCACGTTCTGTAGATGTAGATACCACTGGTTCTTCTCATTCTGCAGATGTAGATGCCACTGGTTCTTCACGTTCTGTAGATGTAGATACCACTGGTTCTTCACATTCTGTAGATGTAGATGCCACTGGTTCTTCTCGTTCTGTAGATGTAGATACCACTGGTTCTTCACGTTCTGCAGATGTAGATGCCACTGGTTCTTCTCATTCTGCAGATGTAGATGCCACTGGTTCTTCACGTTCTGTAGATGTAGATGCCACTGGTTCTTCACGTTCTGTAGATGTAGATGCCACTGGTTCTTCTCGTTCTGTAGATGTAGATACCACTGGTTCTTCTCGTTCTGTAGATGTAGATACCACTGGTTCTTCTCATTCTGCAGATGTAGATGCCACTGGTTATTCACGTTCTGTAGATGTAGATGCCACTGGTTCTTCTCATTCTGCAGATGTAGATGCCACTGGTTCTTCACGTTCTGTAGATGTAGATACCACTGGTTCTTCTCATTCTGCAGATGTAGATGCCACTGGTTCTTCACGTTCTGTAGATGTAGATACCACTGGTTCTTCTCATTCTGCAGATGTAGATGCCACTGTTTCTTCTCGTTCTGTAGATGTAGATGCCACTGGTTCTTCACGTTCTGTAGATGTAGATACCACTGGTTCTTCACGTTCTGTAGATGTAGATACCACTGGTTCTTCTCATTCTGCAGATGTAGATGCCACTGGTTCTTCTCGTTCTGTAGATGCCACTGGTTCTTCACGTTCTGTAGATGTAGATACCACTGGTTCTTCGCATTCTGCAGATGTAGATGCCACTGGTTCTTCACGTTCTGTAGATGTAGATACCACTGGTTCTTCTCATTCTGCAGATGTAGATGCCACTGGTTCTTCACGTTCTGTAGATGTAGATACCACTGGTTCTTCACGTTCTGCAGATGTAGATGCCACTGGTTCTTCTCATTCTGCAGATGTAGATGACACTGGTTCTTCACGTTCTGTAGATGTAGATGCCACTGGTTCTTCACGTTCTGTAGATGTAGATGCCACTGGTTCTTCTCGTTCTGTAGATGTAGATACCACTGGTTCTTCTCGTTCTGTAGATGTAGATACCACTGGTTCTTCTCATTCTGCAGATGTAGATGCCACTGGTTATTCACGTTCTGTAGATGTAGATGCCACTGGTTCTTCTCATTCTGCAGATGTAGATGCCACTGGTTCTTCACGTTCTGTAGATGTAGATACCACTGGTTCTTCTCATTCTGCAGATGTAGATGCCACTGGTTCTTCACGTTCTGTAGATGTAGATACCACTGGTTCTTCTCATTCTGCAGATGTAGATGCCACTGTTTCTTCTCGTTCTGTAGATGTAGATGCCACTGGTTCTTCACGTTCTGTAGATGTAGATACCACTGGTTCTTCACGTTCTGTAGATGTAGATACCACTGGTTCTTCTCATTCTGCAGATGTAGATGCCACTGGTTCTTCTCGTTCTGTAGATGCCACTGGTTCTTCACGTTCTGTAGATGTAGATACCACTGGTTCTTCGCATTCTGCAGATGTAGATGCCACTGGTTCTTCACGTTCTGTAGATGTAGATACCACTGGTTCTTCTCATTCTGCAGATGTAGATGCCACTGGTTCTTCACGTTCTGTAGATGTAGATACCACTGGTTCTTCACATTCTGTAGATGTAGATGCCACTGGTTCTTCTCGTTCTGTAGATGTAGATACCACTGGTTCTTCTCATTCTGCAGATGTAGATGCCACTGGTTCTTCATGTTCTACAGATGTAGATGCCACTGGTTCTTCACGTTCTGTAGATGTAGATGCCACTGGTTCTTCTCATTCAGCAGATGTAGATGCCACTGGTTCTTCTCGTTCTGTAGATGTAGATGCCACTGGTTCTTCACGTTCTGTAGATGTAGATACCACTGGTTCTTCTCATTCTGCAGATGTAGATGCCACTAGTTCTTCTCGTCCTGTAGATGTAGATGCCACTGGTTCTTCACGTTCTGTAGATGTAGATACCACTGGTTCTTCACGTTCTGTAGATGTAGATACCACTGGTTCTTCTCATTCTGCAGATGTAGATGCCACTGGTTCTTCTCGTTCTGTAGATGTAGATGCCACTGGTTCTTCACGTTCTGTAGATGTAGATACCACTGGTTCTTCTCATTCTGCAGATGTAGATGCCACTGGTTCTTCACGTTCTGTAGATGTAGATACCACTGGTTCTTCTCATTCTGCAGATTGTAGATGCCACTGGTTCTTCACGTTCTGTAGATGTAGATACCACTGGTTCTTCTCATTCTGCAGATGTAGATGCCACTGGTTCTTCATGTTCTACAGATGTAGATGCCACTGGTTCTTCACATTCTGTAGATGTAGATGCCACTGGTTCTTCTCGTTCTGTAGATGTAGATACCACTGGTTCTTCTCATTCTGCAGATGCCACTGGTTCTTCATGTTCTACAGATGTAGATGCCACTGGTTCTTCACGTTCTGTAGATGTAGATGCCACTGGGTTTTCTCGTTCTGTAGATGTAGATGCCACTGGTTCTTCTCATTCTGCAGATGTAGATGCCACTGGTTCTTCTCGTTCTGTAGATGTAGATGCCACTGGTTCTTCACGTTCTGTAGATGTAGATACCACTGGTTCTTCTGATTCTGCAGATGTAGATGCCACTGGTTCTTCACGTTCTGTAGATGTAGATACCACTGGTTCTTCTCATTCTGCAGATGTAGATGCCACTGGTTCTTCACGTTCTGTAGATGTAGATACCACTGGTTCTTCTCATTCTGCAGATGTAGATGCCACTGGTTCTTCATGTTCTACAGATGTAGATGCCACTGGTTCTTCACGTTCTGTAGATGTAGATGCCACTGGTTCTTCTCGTTCTGTAGATGTAGATACCACTGGTTCTTCTCATTCTGCAGATGTAGATGCCACTGGTTCTTCATGTTCTACAGATGTAGATGCCACTGGTTCTTCACGTTCTGTAGATGTAGATGACACTGGTTCTTCTCATTCTGCAGATGTAGATGCCACTGGTTCTTCATGTTCTACAGATGTAGATACCACTGGTTCTTCTCAGTCTGCAGATGTAGATGCCACTGGTTCTTCACGTTCTGTAGATGTAGATACCACTGGTTCTTCTCATTCTGCAGATGTAGATGCCACTGGTTCTTCACGTTCTGTAGATGTAGATACCACTGGTTCTTCTCATTCTGCAGATGTAGATGCCACTGGTTCTTCATGTTCTGTAGATGTAGATGCCACTGGTTCTTCTCGTTCTGTAGATGTAGATACCACTGGTTCTTCTCATTCTGCAGATGTAGATGCCACTGGTTCTTCATGTTCTACAGATGTAGATGCCACTGGTTCTTCACGTTCTGTAGATGTAGATGCCACTTGTTCTTCTCATTCTGCAGATGTAGATGCCACTGGTTCTTCATGTTCTACAGATGTAGATGCCACTGGTTCTTCTCGTTCTGTAGATGCCACTGGTTCTTCTCGTTCTGTAGATGTAGATACCACTGGTTCTTCTCATTATGCAGATGTAGATGCCACTGGTTCTTCATGTTCTACAGATGTAGGTGCCACTGGTTCTTCACGTTCTGTAGATGTAGATGCCACTGGTTCTTCTCATTCTGCAGATGTAGATGCCACTGGTTCTTCATGTTCTACCGATGTAGATGCCACTGGTTCTTCTCATTCTGCAGATGTAGATGCCACTGGTTCTTCTCATTCTGTAGATGTAGATGCCACTGGTTCTTCTCATTCTGCAGATGTAGATACCACTGGTTCTTCTCATTCTGCAGATGTAGATACCACTGGTTCTTCTCATTCTGTAGATGTAGGTGCCACTGGTTCTTCACGTTCTGTAGATGTAGATGCCACTGGTTCTTCTCATTCTGCAGATGTAGATGCCACTGGTTCTTCTCGTTCTGTAGATGTAGATGCCACTGGTTCTTCTCATTCTGCAGATGTAGATACCACTGGTTCTTCTCATTCTGCAGATGTAGATACCACTGGTTCTTCTCATTCTGTAGATGTAGATGCCACTGGTTCTTCACGTTCTGTAGATGTAGATGCCACTGGTTCTTCTCATTCTGTAGATGTAGATGCCACTGGTTCTTCTCATTCTGCAGATGTAGATACCACTGGTTCTTCTCATTCTGTAGATGTAGATGCCACTGGTTCTTCTCATTCTGCAGATGTAGATGCCACTGGTTCTTCACGTTCTGTAGATGTAGGGAGTGCTCCTAATCTCAACTTGTTACCTGTGTAATAAAATACTTGACCACGATCTCTGGCTCAGTGTCCTATATTTGGTTCGTACTGTATTTCCCAAACGGCTGTCTCCTCTTTGCTCAGTCCCCACAGTGCTGACTCCGATGTCTTTCCAGTGTCCACCAGCAGCCCCTCTGTTGGCCTCTGTCGCTCTTGTAGCCCCCACAGCAGTTCCGCTGCTGTTACTCTCTCTCAGCCCCCCTGGCTGTAATCGCTGCAGCTCCTCTCGCTCTTGGTTACTCCGCAGCTCTGACAGCCTCGTGCTGTCTCTCTCTCTTCGTCGCTCCTGCGACTCTCTGCAGCCACACCGCTGCCTCTAACACACAGCCTTCCTGGCTGTACTCTCTGCAGCCACACCGCTGCCTCTAACACACAGCCTTCCTGGCTGTACTCTCTGCAGCCACACCGCTGCCTCTAACACACAGCCTTCCTGGCTGTACTCTCTGCAGCCTCACCACTGCCTCTAACACACAGCCTTCCTGGCTGTACTCTCTGCAGCCACACCGCTGCCTCTAACACACAGCCTTCCTGGCTGTACTCTCTGCAGCCTCACCGCTGCCTCTAACACACAGCCTTCCTGGCTGTACTCTCCGCAGCCACACCGCTGCCTCTAACACACAGCCTTCCTGGCTGTACTCTCTGCAGCCACACCGCTGCCTCTAACACACAGCCTTCCTGGCTGTACTCTCTGCAGCCTCACCGCTGCCTCTAACACACAGCCTTCCTGGCTGTACTCTCCGCAGCCACACCGCTGCCTCTAACACACAGCCTTCCTGGCTGTACTCTCTGCAGCCTCACCGCTGCCTCTAACACACAGCCTTCCTGGCTGTACTCTCCGCAGCCACACCGCTGCCTCTAACACACAGCCTTCCTGGCTGTACTCTCTGCAGCCACACCGCTGCCTCTAACACACAGCCTTCCTGGCTGTACTCTCTGCAGCCTCACCGCTGCCTCTAACACACAGCCTTCCTGGCTGTACTCTCCGCAGCCACACCGCTGCCTCTAACACACAGCCTTCCTGGCTGTACTCTCTGCAGCCACACCGCTGCCTCTAACACACAGCCTTCCTGGCTGTACTCTCTGCAGCCTCACACCACCCCGTAGCTCCCTACTGTTCTCCGGGGTTGGCTCCCGCTGGCCGACGGTGCCCCCCTCCTCTCGTTCGCCCGCGTGGCCTCACTCTTTTCCATTCACAACCCGACTGACTTCTCCTTCCCGAACCTTTCACCCACGTCACATGGCTCCACCTCCCCGTGACGTCACATCCGGAAGGTCGCTTACGCCCGCATTACACCTGTGTAATGCGGGCGTAAGCGACCTTCCGGAGGTGACGTCACGGGGGGTGGAGTCATGTGACGTGGGGGGAAGGTTCGGGGCTTTAAGCGGGTAAACCGGAAGGGGAAGGCAGTCGGGTGGTGAATGGAAAAGGGTGAGGCCACGAGGGCGAACGAGAGGAGGGAGGCACCGCCGGCGAGCGGGGGCCGACCCCAGAGTACAGCCAGGAAGGCTGTGTGTTAGAGGCAGCGGTGTGGCTGCAGAGAGTCGCAGGAGCGACGAAGAGAGAGGAGAGTACAGCCAGGAAGGCTGTGTGTTAGAGGCAGCGGAGTGGCTGCCAGGAGGAGCTACGAAGAGAGAGAGAGAGAGAGCAAGAAGCTGTGAGAGCTGCGGAGGGAGAAGAGCAGCAGAGAGTACAGCCAAGGGGGGCTGTGTGAGAGAAACAGCAGCGGAGCTGCTGTTGTGGATCGGGCCGACATTGGAGTCAGCACCGTGGAGAAGCTACCGAGTCAAGACAGCCGTGTGGGTGTACAGCCCGAACCGAATAATAAAGGACACTGAGCCAGACATCGTGGTCCAGTCGTTTATTACACTGGTGTCAGAAGTGAAACGGCTTGTCAAGACGGCTCGGAAGAAAGAATATTCCTGTGCCATCATCTGCTACATCATCCGACTTACGATTGAGACAGATGGCGCAGCTGGAGACCTGGAAAATCGTGCTGGCGAAACCGTGTGAGCTCACCACGCCGACGACGGCAGTGGGGAGAGCCGATGGTGGTCTGCAGGCCGACGCCTTGCCTGCGCTGCCAGCGCCATCTGCCACGTGGCACGAAGACGCCATCTTGGGCGTGGCAGGGGAGAAACGGCGGGAAGCCGCCATCTTGTCTTCACCGCGGCGGGGAGACGCCGCCATCTTCAACATCGCGGCGGAGAGGCAGCCTTGCGCTGCCATCTGGAGGTGCCGCGGGGAGAGCAGCCTGCTGTGAGCTGCTGTTGTGCGAGGGGGAGCTGCGAGGAGAGGACGACGACGCTACAGCTGCTGGGGCGGGAGCTCTCCCGTCCTGGCTCGGGTGCGTGACAACGGAGCAGTCAAGTCGCCGAACGAGTTCTGCGAGACGACTCAAGTTGCCGCCCTGCCATCCTCTTCTTGCTGCAGCCCCGGGCGGGTCGTAACGATACGCAACCGGCCTTTACACACACCTCACCCATCTTTCGAGGGCCGGGTGGGGGCGATTTTGTTCTCTCATGACTCGATTGTGCGGAGCGCGGTTCGGAAAGTGTGTATGTGTGTGTAATAACGATGAACGCGCTATCTGCTTGTTGCTCGGTGTCAATTAAAGTGTGTACGTGTGTTGAGAATGGACGGATGGTATGCTGTGCTTGCTGAGTGTTAAATTGAGTGTGTGCGCTGCGGTGTGGAGTTGTTATATTGATGTCGAAGTTAATTATTAACTCGGGAGCGTCGGGTATCTTGCGCTGTATCAGCTCGTGGGTTACCTTGTGCGATGGGCTTAATTGGAAAATATATATATTTTTTTGGTGTATTGTGCTGCGAGGTGCTAGGTGCGATGTGGTTGTTGCAAGAGAGAGAATATTTGTGTTGTTGCTGCAATGTACGACTGGATTAATGGTGTGTTGGTTACCTGCAGATCGGTTTGCTATTGTGCTTAAATGTGCGCGTGTGATCGCGATATGCTGACTGTATGTTCTGTTACACCGTTCTGTACGGTTATGGGGTGCGATGCATTGATTGACTATTGGGATTGGGATGTTATTAATTGTGCGTACCTGGTTGGAATGTGGTAACAAATTCGAGGGGGACCCTATTATATTGGTCGTATGGATGTTATGTACACGCGATTTTGTGTATATTATGGGTAACGGCGCTTGTGAGAGGGAGAGCGCGCTTTGAGGGTGCGTGATGACGCCGTTGTGGGTGTCTCAAAGGTTAATGCTAATGGGACCGTAATTGGCGCCAAGTTGCGTCGCGTATTCGGTTGATCGCATGCAGCCACGAGTTGCTTTGCGAGTTGGGTTGTGTAACCAATGTGGTTGGTAAAATATTGGTTAAAAATTCCCCGATATGACTGCTGCGCGCAGCAAGCTGGGGCTGTGCGTCTATCGTTGTTGGGATTGTTACAATAAGACGGGGGAAGCAATTTGTGACCCCCAGCAAAAGGGAAGCTGGGGTGCACGAATGGAGAAAACTGGCCACGTGTTCGCGCGTTGGGCCGCCATTTTGCGCACACGCGGGGTATGGCGACGATGCGCTTTGCGGAAAGGGCCGCCATTTTGAGTGCGCGCGAGATATTGCGCGAACGCGCTGGGCGAAGGGGGCCGCCATTTTGAGCGCGCGGGAAAAACCTCGGTGGGGCAAATATTCCATCTGTTATGCCTGCCATTGTTGATTGGGTGATGCACGAGTGGTGGTCACGTCGGCCTATGGCTGATGGCTGACCTGACAGCCGGGAGGCGAAACCTCCGTGGTATGTCTTAAACTAATGGGCCGTGTGCTCATATGGCTCGGGGAGTCATGGTTCAGTTGTGCGGTGGCAGACTGAACCTGGTGTGCCGGGGGCTCACGGGATTTGGGTTAGGGCGTTATTGTCTCTATAAGAGAACATTACCCCATGGGGGGGGTCGTTGATATTTGGCCTTGCCGAGGGATTGATCTTCCCTTGGCTATAAAGCGTCAGACTATAAGAGGCTGGTGTGTGTCCATCGCTGATGGGATAGTAAGGGAGGAGCATGGCCGAGTGCTGCTCATCCCCGAAATGGCACTAGCCGAGAGTATGGTAAATGGATGTTGCTGTGGGTTGACGACCACGGTGAGGGTTACGGCGAGTTTAACGTTACCACTGGGGAGCGTGGCTCTCCACGCGAGGGTGTGCGGTTAGGGGTTTTGTTGGTTTGTTGAGAGTGACTGTGGGTACATGCTGTGTACGTCTGAGGTCTGTGCTGGTCCTCAAGGGAGGACTGCTGGTGGGTAAGAGCAGAATTTTTTTTTTGTTGTTGTTGTTTTCACGTGTAAATAATATTGCTGTTCAAATGTAAATACTGGGGCGTCCATCGCGGTTATTTGGGTAATTATTGGGGGTTTCTTAAGCGGCCCGGAATTACATCATCTCTATCCTGGGGCCGGGGGGCTGTCGTGTACGACATGCGGATGTGCGTTGTTGTGCTTTGCGTTGTTGTTGTTCTTGTTGTTACATTAAATGCTTAGTGTCCTTTAGGGGGGGAAGCTCGGTTCGCCGCATTACGATTTGCTATTGGTCAGCCGAGGTCGGCTGGGATTTTTCTACGGGGGAGGGTGGTGTAATGCGGGCGTAAGCGACCTTCCGGAGGTGACGTCACGGGGGGTGGAGTCATGTGACGTGGGGGGAAGGTTCGGGGCTTTAAGCGGGTAAACCGGAAGGGGAAGGCAGTCGGGTGGTGAATGGAAAAGGGTGAGGCCACGAGGGCGAACGAGAGGAGGGAGGCACCGCCGGCGAGCGGGGGCCGACCCCAGAGTACAGCCAGGAAGGCTGTGTGTTAGAGGCAGCGGTGTGGCTGCAGAGAGTCGCAGGAGCGACGAAGAGAGAGGAGAGTACAGCCAGGAAGGCTGTGTGTTAGAGGCAGCGGAGTGGCTGCCAGGAGGAGCTACGAAGAGAGAGAGAGAGAGAGCAAGAAGCTGTGAGAGCTGCGGAGGGAGAAGAGCAGCAGAGAGTACAGCCAAGGGGGGCTGTGTGAGAGAAACAGCAGCGGAGCTGCTGTTGTGGATCGGGCCGACATTGGAGTCAGCACCGTGGAGAAGCTACCGAGTCAAGACAGCCGTGTGGGTGTACAGCCCGAACCGAATAATAAAGGACACTGAGCCAGACATCGTGGTCCAGTCGTTTATTACACCTGTATAAAAGGCACCTGTTCACAGAAGAAATCAATAAATCAGATTCCAAACTCTCCATCATGGCCAAGACCAATGAGCTCTGCAAGGATGTCAGGGACAAGATTGTAAACCTACACAAGGCTGGAATGGGCTACAAGACCATCGCCAAGCAGCTTGGTGAGAAGGTGACAAAAGTTGGTGCGATTATTCGCAAATGGAAGAAACACAAAAGAACTGTCAATCTCCCTCGGCCTGGGGCTCCATGCAAGATCTCACCTCGTGGAGTTGCAATGATCATGAGAACGGTGAGGAATCAGCCCAGAACTACACGGGAGGATCTTGTCAATGATCTCAAGGCAGCTGGGACCATAGTCACTAAGAAAACAGTTGGTAACACACTACGCCGTGAAGGACTGAAATCCTGCACTCGCTCTCACTCACACTATCAGACTCACACACACTCACTTTCACACTCTCAGACACACACACTTACCTGGTCAATATTCTAGATATTTTTAAACTATCAATCAGAATTTGTTTAACCAAGAAAACTGTGGACCCGCTTCACCCTTCTTGGTGTCGACAGCAGATCCAGAGGCAGGAAGGCAGGCGGAATGGAAGTGGCTGAGGTGGCTTACAATCGTCATCTGCTGCTGCTGACTGCAGCCAACATCAACATAGGGAGGATAAAAATAAGCAAAGCCAGATTTGCAAAACACATAATGGCAAGCGCACTACAGATGAAGTGCTGGACCTGTTAAACGTAAAAAATTAAATGACGCAATGCTTCACAATCGACTGTCGATGTGATAAACCGTCACGGCTGGCGGTGGTGATTCGATTAAAAACATGATTAACAGTTGTTGTTTTAACGTCTAATTTGTATTTACCGTTTGTTCCGTCTCGTTAATCATAATCACAATAAAACACATTCCAAGTGATTAATAATCTACAACTCGCATCGTAACAACTGCCTGATTACTAATCTAGTATATAATTACAATAACCCCCCCCCCTCAAATCTCTGCACCTGATGAGTTAATGAGTTAATGATGACGTCACCCTGCTGCTGCTCTATATAAGAACGGGAGACAGAGGAGAGCCTCACCATTCTGGCGAATTGCCCGATGAGTAGGGGGGGGGGTTGGTGCGGTGCCTCTGTATCTCTGCTGGTGTCGTGCCAAGTCTCGGCTCCCTGGCTCCCTGGCTTCCTGGCCAGTGGCAGCCTCGCAGGCCCTCGGGGGCATGGCGACCAAGCGCTCTGGGGTGGTGAGCCAAGGTGAGCGGGCCAGTTTGGCTGCTGCAGAGGCGGAGGATGGTGAGGTGGGACTGCCTGGAGGAGGGAGACCCGCAGAGGAGAGGGACGAGGCGCGAGCGTCGACCTTGAGGCGAGCGGAGGAGGACGCCTGGTGGCAGCGGGCGAGGAAGGGAGAGGAGCCGACGAGGAGTGGAATGGTGTCGGCCAGCCCAGGAGAGGAGGTGGAGGAAGCACCGAGCTCGGCGGGGCTGCAGGCGCAAGGTGCACAACGCGACGCAATGCAGGTATGTGCTTGGATCACAAATTCGGATAATACACAATTAACCTCGGAATAAAAACGCAAAAATGCAACAATTCCAAAGAACGAAAATGTAATTATGCAATAAAGTGCCATTATCTGCACGGATAAAAGGAATCAAGATTGAAGAGTATCAGTTTAACATGTAGGCTTTCGCGACCAATATCATCCATAATAGTTTTTTTGGGTTATATCGCGTAAACATATATAATTATATAAATATCTAAGGGGTTAGATCACGTAAATATGCGATCTAACCTCGGACAACGACCTGTATTGTGGAAGAGTCTATGGTCGTTTTACATTTTCGTAAACGTGATTAGTAGAAACAGACAAGTTACGTTTGAATTATGTTAATTTGCTTAGAGTCCAAGTTAAACCTCAGTTAGAAACGATAATTGAGCACGGACGTGGCGTGAATGATGGTAACGGCTGCATTTCCCTACTATGGGATGGAAGCACAAACCTCAAACGCCGTATTGAGCGCTCTGAAGCTTTGTGTTTGTGGCACAGGATGGGACCGGGAGTCGAGTCAATTCCACAAGAGTCAGAATATTTATTTATAACTGGGGAAGGAATCTGATAAGCTATGAAGCTCTTTTTCCTTGATGCCCAGTGGGGGCGTGTCGGCAAGTTACAACAACAACAAACAAAACACAAACACGACAGGAGTGCGACATAGAGAAACAGGGTAAGCAAGTGGTACAATATAATTAATGTATTTATTAATGAGTTATCGAAGTCTGACTTGTCAACATTAGGCAGCAGAAAGCACAACGCAGTTACAGACCACACCAAGACAGCGCCACACAGCAGTAGCCCTCAATACAATGGCACATTGACATTGAACAATCGACGAGCAGGTAATAGTCAACGTTACAAATCACATTTGCAAGTGTGACTGTATCCAGCACGAATCTACTGCTTCAGGATCTGTGTTTGAAGGGCAGCAGGCACGGGGTAGCAGGATTAGGGGGAGAGTGAAGTGAGGTTGGGAAGGAAGTCCTCGAGGGCGGACAAAAGTTCAAGACGAGCAGCAGTCAGAATCTTTATATCCTGGGGACGGAGAGGTGAACGCGATCACTTCTAACTGAAGAAAGTCCAAGGTGGGCTTGGGCAGGATGTGGCACGACTCGACGGGATGCTGGCCAACGGTCAAGAATAATGAGCGAGTGGCAATCCAAGGGAGTGGAACGCGTTTTGGAATGCCTCCGCTGAGCAGACGGAGCGACGACATCAGTGTGACACGTTGTCCTGCCCCCATTGTCGTGCTCCCATTTTGCATGTTGTGGGTTTACCCTCCAACACACCGGTGTGCTGAACCAGTAACTAATTGGCACATTTTGTTTACTTGACAAACCTTACTAATTGGCTGTTGGGTGGTGGTGGGTTTACCGACACATCTCTATTTACACTATATAAACAAACAACCTTTATTACGGACGAAATCAGGTCGTGCTCGGTACCTGGGTGAATTGTTACATCGCAAGATGGCGGGAGGTGGTCGTGGCTTTGGGGAGGCATTCGTTCAGCTGTGGACCGAGTGTGGTTGATGAGGACAATGAGTCTATTTGTTGCTGTAAGTGTCCACGATGATAAGGCACTCCGACGAGCTCTCCTTTGTGGCCAGGTCACTTCTGAAAAAGAGCGACATAGCTCGGTGAGGTTTGTGTGTGCCCTTGCTATGTGCTTTACCCCAATTACACCTGATGATGAGCGCCTGTGTTGCGTTCGCAACGTCGTTATTTATTTTAATCTGATTTTATTTTATTTGTTAATATTTTATTTCCACATACGTGACTTTACCAAAACAACAGTATAGGTTTAACTGGTGAAGTAAAAAAAAATTCGAGTGGAATGTTTAGAAAAGCTTCACCAACTACGTTATTTCCTCTGCCCGTGGCTGTCCCGTCTCCTGTCGGTTTTGCGATGGTGCCCCTCGCTTTGCAAACGGAATCACTCCGGTCTCATCCACGTGATGCGTGCGGTGCGTTCCACTCTTTGTTCCGTGCGCGGCGTTTTGAGCCTCATTGGCATTCAGACGCCACACGTACAAGTGGTGCTGTGGCGTGTCGGTGGCTTGTGTCTGTGGTCTGAACAAGTTAATTATTTCAAACAACAAAACAATTATTTCACGGCATTAAACAGGTAATCTTAAATCTGGAATTGTATTTGCACGAATCATTGTCTCGTAAGCTGGAGGGTTTCTTTCCTGTGCGAGTCAAACAAGAAGGTTTGCCATAAATATTTCTATCAACATGACTTCCAGGGAAATCATAGCTACTCAAAGTCCAGCATAAACTGTTATTTATTTTTTGACCGAGAAATCAGCCGCATGAAAGCTGCTCCCGTCGTCTCCCAGGGGCATACAATTCTTGTCCAGACCAGCGACGGAATTCAAAATTTCGAGACCTCACAGAAGAAGACTGCAAGGCTGGAGCCAATGGAACCATTTAGTGCTCCCAATTAAGTTTTGGCTGCGAGGATGTTTCAAGTTATCTCGATCCTTATAAACATTCCCCTGCAATTGCTACTGCGTGTCCTAATGTTCCGACGGTAACATGCCTTGCGAATTACAAGACGTTAAAAACCTAACCTTTTGCATAACGGTCAATTAATCCCGATTAGCTAAAGCTACTGGCAAAGGCGTGGCGGTTCCAACAAAGTGGCTTTGGGGAAGGGGGCCACATTGAATACGCACTACAATGACAATAGTTTAAAGCGATTTGAAGCATGTTTCATTTTGGGGGGGGCAGAGCTTTGACCTCATATTTGAGGGGGGTCTGACTTTTTGTGACGCCGTGTGGGGAGGGGGTGGTCAAAAATCGTCCAAAATTGCATTGAACATAACGGAACGCGATTTTGGGGGTGGGGGGGGAGTGGGGTGGAGGTGCCCGTTGCTTGAACTAAACTAAAACTGTTATTTACCAGGTAAAGCCACCTGGGAGCTAGGAGCTATTTTTCAGAAGCCACATGTGACGACCGCTCATAAAAGTGGCGTACGTCATGGTCATCTTCGGCTGGATAGAGTGTTTCCCACGCAGTGTCTGTTATGGGGGTGGTTTAACCTTGCTTCTTTGTGTGGTGGTGGTGCGTGTGGGTCGGTGGTGGTGGCGAGTCTGCGGGTCTCTGTGGTGGTGGTGAGTCCGCGGGTCTGAGCGTGGGTGTTGGTCAACTGTGCTTCTCAATGCCCGTCATTGCAAGTTGTTGAAATACACAATGTACTTTGCTGCAGTGCCCTCTGCTACCTTCAACATCAGAAGTGCATTTGAAAGCGCACGATGCAGTAACTCCTTTGTTCGGTGGTTAGCCAAAAGCCGCCGCTGCTGCGAGAATGAGCGGAGTTCGCGTGATGGTTTATGCTCCTTGACGAGATCAGCAGCGAGGTGTTGTGGGCTTTGTGTCATCGAGGCACACCCACCTGGTCTGCGTCTCCACTTGTGCCGCCGTAAGGGGCGCTCCTTACGGCGTTTTTTGTCTTTTTTCCGTTTTCGCAGAAGGGCGGGCAGCGACTTCTTCCGCTTCCTTTTTTTTACGTCCGATTCCAACCTGACGACGACAAGCGTCGAGAAGGGAGGGAATGACTGTGGCCGAGAAGACCTGACGCTTCGGGCGGAGCGACAGACCAGGTAGCTTCCACACAGCGTTACTCAACCGATGAAAAGATATTGCCGTTCGACCCAAGCGCCTCACCCTCGCTGATGAGCGTCACGCTCGGGTGGAAGTTCCCACATCTGTCGCCGCCGTGTGCCCCGACGACTGCCGCTCCCGCTGCGTCTGCGCCGCGGGTGCCGCGGGTGCCCCTGCGGCCCTTGACGGCGAGGCTCTGTCCGAGCTGCTTGCGCCGCCAGGCGGTGCAGCACTTTGCATCGATATTCAGTTTGATGCAGCACCAGTCGCACTCGGTGATGCCAAACTTGTAGAACAGGTGGCCTGCGTCACGGTCGGCATAGTGGTGGTGGTGGAGGGAGGTTACGATTTGTGAGTATGCAATGGGACACTCCCACTCCACTCACCCCCTATCCACCACCCTCGCCCTACCCACTCCACCCACCCCACCCACCACCACCCCCCCCAACCCACTCCACTCACCCCACTCACTCCCTACCCACCCACCCCACTCACTCACTCCCCACCCACCTCACTCACTCCCTACCCACCACCACACCACCACCACCCACCCACCCCCAACCCACTCCACCCATCCCACTCACTCCCTACCCGTCCACCCCCTCCCCCCCCCCTACCCACCACCGCACCATCACCACCACCACCCACCCACCCCACCCACCCCACTCACACACCACCACCACCGCCGCAACTCGCAGCGGATGCCGTAGACCATGAGCCGGTCCAGCTGCTTCTTGCCGTGGTGCCCGTGACCCGACAAGTTGCTGGCGGCCTGCACCTCGCGATGGAAGAGGTGGTCCAGGAGGGTGAGCGCCATCTTCTCGGGCGTGCGGCAAGCGGCGGTCACGTGCAGCAGGTCCCCCGGGGCGATGGGGCAGCGCACGCGAAGCTCCACGTTCCACTCGTCGCCCAGCCAAGTGCCATGCGGGTAATCCTCTGCGGGGTTTTGTGGGTGAGTGGATGGAGGAGAGGGTTGGTGAGTGGGTGGGGTGGGTGGAAGGAGGAGTGGTTGTAAGTGGGTGGGTGAGTGGTTGAGTGGCTGAGTGGGTGGGTGAGTGTCACTCAGCGAGTGAGCAAGTGACCGGCTGTGCGACCGATCACGCGGCAGAGAGCCGCAGACTCAGAGACCCACAGTCTCGGTCTGATTTCTGCGTCCACCCCCCGCCCCCCCCCCCCCCACCGCCAGCGCTGTGCCGGGCAAGGGCCCCGGTCTTGGTGAAGGTGCCGGAGCCGGTGGCGGCGGCCGTGGCCGCGATGGCGGAGGCGGAGCCGGTGCGCCTTCAGGCAACTTTACCGGTGACCTTTGCCGGGTTTCCTTTGCCGGGACGTGTGCGTGTGTGTGTACGCACAGGACGAGGAGGATGAGGTGGTGACAGCGGCTCCGATGCCGCGCTGGTAGACGCTCATCGCTCGCCCTCCGGCAGCCAATCAGGAGACGCTGCCACGGGGGGGGGCAGCCAGGGAGTTGTGCGGGGGGGGGCAGTGTCAGCCGTGGGAACTTCCACCCGAGCGTGACGCTCATCACGCTCAACAGCGAGGGTGAGGCGCTTGGGTCGACGGATCGGTCACACAGCCGGTCACTCGCTCGCCCGCTGAGTGACACTCACCCACCCACTCATCCACTCACTCACTCAACCACTCACCTACTCGCCCACCCACCCACTCACCACCCCTCTCCTCCATCCACCCACCCACCGACAAAACCCCGCAGAGGATTTCCCGAACGGCACTTGGCTGGGCGACGAGTGGAACGTGGATCTTCGCGTGCGCTGCCCCATCGCCCCGGGGGACCTGCTGCACGTGACCGCCGCTTGCCGCACGCCCGAGAAGATGGCGCTCACCCTCCTGGACCACCTCCTCCATCTCGAGGTGCAGGCCGCCAGTAACCTGTCGGGTCACGGGCACCACGGCAAGAAGCAGATGGACCCGCTCATTGTCTACGGCATCCGCTGTGAGTTGCGGTGGTGGTGGTGGGGTGTGAGTGGGGTGGGTGGGTGGTGGTGGTGGTGGTGCGGTGGTCGGTAGGGGGGGGAGGGTGGTGGGTGGAGTGTGTTGGGGGGGGGGGTGGTGGGTGGGTAGTGAGTGAGTGGGGGTGGTGGGTGGGTGGGGAGGGTGGGAGGGTGTGTGGGTAGGGAGAGTGGGGTGAATGGAGTGGGTGGGGGGTGGGTAGGGAGTGAGTGGGTTGTGGGGGGTGGTGGGGTGATGGTGGGGGGTGTTGGTGGGAGTGTCCCATTGTATTCTCACAAATCGTAACCTATTCTATCAACCCTACTGTATGTCACACTGCTGTATATTTACTATACAATTACGATACTATATATTGCCTTGTACATTGTATTAAACATTACAATTTTATACTCTTTATTACTATACATTCTGCTATACCAGTTACTACTGGCAAAGACTAATTAGAGAATCCATTGAAATTGAGAGAAACAGAAATAACTTTAATCGCTCGGACAGCTACAGGCCTAGTGCGGCCTGGAAGCGTATTATTAAATAAGATACATTACAATTCCTTTATAGGGGAAACAAACACTAACTGATTAATAACGTAGCATAATCGCAATAAAACACATTCCAACTAATTACTAATCTACAACTCGCATTGTAACAACTGCCATATTACTAATCTAGTATATCATTACTAACAGGTCCCTGCGGGGTGGGCTGGTAGGAACGAATAACCAAAGAATATAAACATCATGTATTATTACACTTGTTTAGCCAGGAAAGCCCCACTGAGTGTAAAGGTTTTTGTAGGGTCCTGCCAAGTGTTTGCAGTAGGGGGCGATGCTGCTACACCGAATCGGACGATACGAAGGGAGAGTGTGAGGCCTAGTTCTAGGCTTTAGGCCTAGCTGTAGGCGTTAGGCCGCTGTGAGTTAATTTTAAATTTACCTGTTTTTATAATTCATGTAAAAGCTTTAAATGTAAATGTTTCTATTTAAAAGCATCAGGGAATGTAACATTAATAAACATAACTCCCTTGCACACACGCAGGGGAACGATACGAAGGGAGAGTTTGAGGCGTTGTTCGAGGCTTGAGGCCTAGCTGTAGGCTTTAGGGCGCTGAGTTTTTTATTTAATTTCAAAGTTTTAATTAAAAGCTATCTCAGGGAATTATAAGGGAATGTTACACTTGTTTAGGCAGGAAAGCCTCAGTCTAACGGTTTTTGTAGGGTCAGGCCAAGTGTTTGCAGTAGGGGGCGATGTTGCTACACGGTCGGACGGACGAAATAATCTATTGGTGGCTGGTCCACTTTGTTCCTACCAGTATAACTCCCCCCCCCCCCTCAAATCGTTGCGCCTGATGAGTTAATGATGACGTCACCCTGCTCTGCTGCTCTATATAAGAACGGGAGATGGAGCAGAGCCTCACCATTCTGGCGAATTGCCCGATGATGCTGGATGCAATTACCAGCGAAACGTCGTACTAAAAAATTGTAAATGTTGTGGTTTCACGCTTCAACACACCGGTGGGCGAAAGCAGTGAACTATTTGTCTTTTGTCAACGTGACTTTTATTTACTGATTGGCTGTGTCGGGTGGTGGAGGGTTACGACACATTTATAAATAACGCGATCTAACCCAAAAACGTTGATTATGAATATTGGTCGCGAAAGCCTACGTGTTGAACTGATGAGAACGATGATGAGCCCAATACGCTTCACGTGTTTTTTAAATATTTTTCAAGGAAGGCTTGGATCACAAATTCAGATAATACACAATTAACCTCAGAATAAAAATGCAACAATTCCAAAGAACGAAAATGTAAAAATGCAATAAAGTGCCATTATCTGCACGGATAAAAGGAATCAAGATTGAAGAGTATCAGTTTAACATGTAGGCTTTCGCGACCAATATCATCCATAATAGTTTTTTTGGGTTATATCGCGTAAACATATATAATTATATAAATATCTAAGGGGTTAGATCACGTAAATATGCGATCTAACCTCGGACAACGACCTGTATTGTGGAAGAGTCTATGGTCGTTTTACATTTTCGTAAACGTGATTAGTAGAAACAGACAAGTTACGTTTGAATTATGTTAATTTGCTTAGAGTCCAAGTTAAACCTCAGTTAGAAACGATAATTGAGCACGGACGTGGCGTGAATGATGGTAACGGCTGCATTTCCATACAATGCGATGAAGCACAAACCTCAAACGCCGTATTGAGCGCTCTGAAGCTTTGTGTTTGTGGCACAGGATGGGACCGGGAGTCGAGTCAATTCCACAAGAGTCAGAATATTTATTTATAACTGGGGAAGGAATCTGATAAGCTATGAAGCTCTTTTTCCTTGATGCCCAGTGGGGGCGTGTCGGCAAGTTACAACAACAACAACAAACAAAACACAAACACGACAGGAGTGCGACATAGAGAAACAGGGTAAGCAAGTGGTACAATATAATTAATGTATTTATTAATGAGTTATCGAAGTCTGACTTGTCAACATTAGGCAGCAGAAAGCACAACGCAGTTACAGACCACACCAAGACAGCGCCACACAGCAGTAGCCCTCAATACAATGGCACATTGACATTGAACAATCGACGAGCAGGTAATAGTCAACGTTACAAATCACATTTGCAAGTGTGACTGTATCCAGCACGAATCTACTGCTTCAGGATCTGTGTTTGAAGGGCAGCAGGCACGGGGTAGCAGGATTAGGGGGAGAGTGAAGTGAGGTTGGGAAGGAAGTCTCCGAGGCGGACAAAAGTTCAAGACGAGCAGCAGTCAGAATCTTTATCCTGGGGAAATCCGATGACCTGTGAAGCTCTTTGTCACAGATCTCCTAATAACAGGACCCTGCGGGGTGGGCTGGTAGGAATAATACTAATACCGGTACAGGGATATCGACCGGGTATAGAGGAGTTAAAAAGAAAATGATTTGTGCATGGGGGGTGAGCGATGACGTCCACACCCCCCTCCCCACTGACTTGCGCGGCCACAGAGCAAGGATTGCAACAGGCGATGTCATTGGCTGTGCCGGATGCGACGGCCATCTTGTTAAAACTGTTATGTACCAGGTAAAGCCACCTGGGAGCTACGAGCTATTTTTCAGAGGCCACATGTGACGACCGCTCATAAAAGTGGCGTACGTCATGGTCATCTTCGGCTGGATAGAGTGTTTCCCACGCAGTGTCTGTTATGGGGGTGGTTTAACCTTGCTTCTTTGTGTGGTGGTGGTGCGTGTGGGTCGGTGGTGGTGGCGAGTCTGCGGGTCTCTGTGTGGTGGTGGTGAGTCCGCGGGTCTGAGCGTGGGTGTTGGTCAACTGTGCTTCTCAATGCCCGTCATTGCAAGTTGTTGAAATACACAATGTACTTTGCTGCAGTGCCCTCTGCTACCTTCAACATCAGAAGCGCATTTGAAAGCGCACGATGCAGTAACTCCTTTGTTCGGTGGTTAGCCAAAAGCCGCCGCTGCAGCGAGAATGAGCGGAGTTCGCGTGATAGTTTATGCTCCTTGACGAGATCAGCAGCGAGGTGTTGTGGGCTTTGTGTCATCGAGGCACACCCACCTGGTCTGCGTCTCCACTTGTGCCACCGTAAGGGGCGCTCCTTACGGCGTTTTTTGTCTTTTTTCCGTTTTCGCAGAAGGGCGGGCAGCGACTTCTTCCGCTTCCTTTTTTTTACGTCCGATTCCAACCTGACGACGACAAGCGTCGAGAAGGGAGGGAATGACTGTGGCCGAGAAGACCTGACGCTTCGGGCGGAGCGACAGACCAGGTAGCTTCCACACAGCGTTACTCAACCGATGAAAAGATATTGCCGCTCGACCCAAGCGCCTCACCCTCGCTGTTGAGCGTGATGAGTGTCACGCTCGGGTGGAAGTTCCCACGGCTGCCACCGCCCCCCCCCCCCTCGTGGCGGCATCTCCTGATTGGCTGCCGGAGAGCGAGCGAAGAGCGTCCACCAGCGCGGCATCGGAGCCGTTGTCACCACCTACACCCCTCCCCTCCTCATCATCCTCCTCCTGCTGCTCCTCGTCCTCCGCTCAAGCGCCCGCGCTTCCAGATCTTCGCCGGCACCAGCAGAGGTGACGGATGACGCCAGCCTCAGGGTCAGAACCGTCGCACGGCAGAGAGCCATAGACTCGTCGCACGGCAGAGAGCCATAGACTCGTCGCACGGCAGAGAGCCATAGACTCGTCGCACGGCAGAGAGCCATAGACTCGTCGCACGGCAGAGAGCCATAGACTCGTCGCACGGCAGAGAGCCATAGACTCGTCGCACGGCAGAGAGCCATAGACTCGTCGCACGGCAGAGAGCCATAGACTCGTCGCACGGCAGAGAGCCATAGACTCGTCGCACGGCAGAGAGCCATAGACTCGTCGCACGGCAGAGAGCCATAGACTCGTCGCACGGCAGAGAGCCATAGACTCGTCGCACGGCAGAGAGCCATAGACTCGTCGCACGGCAGAGAGCCATAGACTCGTCGCACGGCAGAGAGCCATAGACTCGTCGCACGGCAGAGAGCCATAGACTCGTCGCACGGCAGAGAGCCATAGACTCGTCGCACGGCAGAGAGCCATAGACTCGTCGCACGGCAGAGAGCCATAGACTCGTCGCACGGCAGAGAGCCATAGACTCGTCGCACGGCAGAGAGCCATAGACTCGTCGCACGGCAGAGAGCCATAGACTCGTCGCACGGCAGAGAGCCATAGACTCGTCGCACGGCAGAGAGCCATAGACTCGTCGCACGGCAGAGAGCCATAGACTCGTCGCACGGCAGAGAGCCATAGACTCGTCGCACGGCAGAGAGCCATAGACTCGTCGCACGGCAGAGAGCCATAGACTCGTCGCACGGCAGAGAGCCATAGACTCGTCGCACGGCAGAGAGCCATAGACTCGTCGCACGGCAGAGAGCCATAGACTCGTCGCACGGCAGAGAGCCATAGACTCGTCGCACGGCAGAGAGCCATAGACTCGTCGCACGGCAGAGAGCCATAGACTCGTCGCACGGCAGAGAGCCATAGACTCGTCGCACGGCAGAGAGCCATAGACTCGTCGCACGGCAGAGAGCCATAGACTCGTCGCACGGCAGAGAGCCATAGACTCGTCGCACGGCAGAGAGCCATAGACTCGTCGCACGGCAGAGAGCCATAGACTCGTCGCACGGCAGAGAGCCATAGACTCGTCGCACGGCAGAGAGCCATAGACTCGTCGCACGGCAGAGAGCCATAGACTCGTCGCACGGCAGAGAGCCATAGACTCGTCGCACGGCAGAGAGCCATAGACTCGTCGCACGGCAGAGAGCCATAGACTCGTCGCACGGCAGAGAGCCATAGACTCGTCGCACGGCAGAGAGCCATAGACTCGTCGCACGGCAGAGAGCCATAGACTCGTCGCACGGCAGAGAGCCATAGACTCGTCGCACGGCAGAGAGCCATAGACTCGTCGCACGGCAGAGAGCCATAGACTCGTCGCACGGCAGAGAGCCATAGACTCGTCGCACGGCAGAGAGCCATAGACTCGTCGCACGGCAGAGAGCCATAGACTCGTCGCACGGCAGAGAGCCATAGACTCGTCGCACGGCAGAGAGCCATAGACTCGTCGCACGGCAGAGAGCCATAGACTCGTCGCACGGCAGAGAGCCATAGACTCGTCGCACGGCAGAGAGCCATAGACTCGTCGCACGGCAGAGAGCCATAGACTCGTCGCACGGCAGAGAGCCATAGACTCGTCGCACGGCAGAGAGCCATAGACTCGTCGCACGGCAGAGAGCCATAGACTCGTCGCACGGCAGAGAGCCATAGACTCGTCGCACGGCAGAGAGCCATAGACTCGTCGCACGGCAGAGAGCCATAGACTCGTCGCACGGCAGAGAGCCATAGACTCGTCGCACGGCAGAGAGCCATAGACTCGTCGCACGGCAGAGAGCCATAGACTCGTCGCACGGCAGAGAGCCATAGACTCGTCGCACGGCAGAGAGCCATAGACTCGTCGCACGGCAGAGAGCCATAGACTCGTCGCACGGCAGAGAGCCATAGACTCGTCGCACGGCAGAGAGCCATAGACTCGTCGCACGGCAGAGAGCCATAGACTCGTCGCACGGCAGAGAGCCATAGACTCGTCGCACGGCAGAGAGCCATAGACTCGTCGCACGGCAGAGAGCCATAGACTCGTCGCACGGCAGAGAGCCATAGACTCGTCGCACGGCAGAGAGCCATAGACTCGTCGCACGGCAGAGAGCCATAGACTCGTCGCACGGCAGAGAGCCATAGACTCGTCGCACGGCAGAGAGCCATAGACTCGTCGCACGGCAGAGAGCCATAGACTCGTCGCACGGCAGAGAGCCATAGACTCGTCGCACGGCAGAGAGCCATAGACTCGTCGCACGGCAGAGAGCCATAGACTCGTCGCACGGCAGAGAGCCATAGACTCGTCGCACGGCAGAGAGCCATAGACTCGTCGCACGGCAGAGAGCCATAGACTCGTCGCACGGCAGAGAGCCATAGACTCGTCGCACGGCAGAGAGCCATAGACTCGTCGCACGGCAGAGAGCCATAGACTCGTCGCACGGCAGAGAGCCATAGACTCGTCGCACGGCAGAGAGCCATAGACTCGTCGCACGGCAGAGAGCCATAGACTCGTCGCACGGCAGAGAGCCATAGACTCGTCGCACGGCAGAGAGCCATAGACTCGTCGCACGGCAGAGAGCCATAGACTCGTCGCACGGCAGAGAGCCATAGACTCGTCGCACGGCAGAGAGCCATAGACTCGTCGCACGGCAGAGAGCCATAGACTCGTCGCACGGCAGAGAGCCATAGACTCGTCGCACGGCAGAGAGCCATAGACTCGTCGCACGGCAGAGAGCCATAGACTCGTCGCACGGCAGAGAGCCATAGACTCGTCGCACGGCAGAGAGCCATAGACTCGTCGCACGGCAGAGAGCCATAGACTCGTCGCACGGCAGAGAGCCATAGACTCGTCGCACGGCAGAGAGCCATAGACTCGTCGCACGGCAGAGAGCCATAGACTCGTCGCACGGCAGAGAGCCATAGACTCGTCGCACGGCAGAGAGCCATAGACTCGTCGCACGGCAGAGAGCCATAGACTCGTCGCACGGCAGAGAGCCATAGACTCGTCGCACGGCAGAGAGCCATAGACTCGTCGCACGGCAGAGAGCCATAGACTCGTCGCACGGCAGAGAGCCATAGACTCGTCGCACGGCAGAGAGCCATAGACTCGTCGCACGGCAGAGAGCCATAGACTCGTCGCACGGCAGAGAGCCATAGACTCGTCGCACGGCAGAGAGCCATAGACTCGTCGCACGGCAGAGAGCCATAGACTCGTCGCACGGCAGAGAGCCATAGACTCGTCGCACGGCAGAGAGCCATAGACTCGTCGCACGGCAGAGAGCCATAGACTCGTCGCACGGCAGAGAGCCATAGACTCGTCGCACGGCAGAGAGCCATAGACTCGTCGCACGGCAGAGAGCCATAGACTCGTCGCACGGCAGAGAGCCATAGACTCGTCGCACGGCAGAGAGCCATAGACTCGTCGCACGGCAGAGAGCCATAGACTCGTCGCACGGCAGAGAGCCATAGACTCGTCGCACGGCAGAGAGCCATAGACTCGTCGCACGGCAGAGAGCCATAGACTCGTCGCACGGCAGAGAGCCATAGACTCGTCGCACGGCAGAGAGCCATAGACTCGTCGCACGGCAGAGAGCCATAGACTCGTCGCACGGCAGAGAGCCATAGACTCGTCGCACGGCAGAGAGCCATAGACTCGTCGCACGGCAGAGAGCCATAGACTCGTCGCACGGCAGAGAGCCATAGACTCGTCGCACGGCAGAGAGCCATAGACTCGTCGCACGGCAGAGAGCCATAGACTCGTCGCACGGCAGAGAGCCATAGACTCGTCGCACGGCAGAGAGCCATAGACTCGTCGCACGGCAGAGAGCCATAGACTCGTCGCACGGCAGAGAGCCATAGACTCGTCGCACGGCAGAGAGCCATAGACTCGTCGCACGGCAGAGAGCCATAGACTCGTCGCACGGCAGAGAGCCATAGACTCGTCGCACGGCAGAGAGCCATAGACTCGTCGCACGGCAGAGAGCCATAGACTCGTCGCACGGCAGAGAGCCATAGACTCGTCGCACGGCAGAGAGCCATAGACTCGTCGCACGGCAGAGAGCCATAGACTCGTCGCACGGCAGAGAGCCATAGACTCGTCGCACGGCAGAGAGCCATAGACTCGTCGCACGGCAGAGAGCCATAGACTCGTCGCACGGCAGAGAGCCATAGACTCGTCGCACGGCAGAGAGCCATAGACTCGTCGCACGGCAGAGAGCCATAGACTCGTCGCACGGCTTCAGGGCCCCCCTCCCACGTGGTGATGTATTCAGCTTCAGGGAGAGGCGGGGGGGAGGGGGGAGGGGGGAGACGTCAACTCACGTGTACACACAGCCCCTATCACCACCCCAGCCCCTATCACCACCCCAGCCCCTATCACCACCCCAGCCCCTATCACCACCCCAGCCCCTATCACCACCCCAGCCCCTATCACCACCACAGCCCCTATCACTATCACAACCCATATCACCACCACAACCCCTATCACCACCACAACCCCTATCACCACCACAACCCCTACCACCACCACAACCCCTATCACCACCACAGCCCCTATCACTATCACAACCCATATCACCACCCCAACCCCTATCACTATCACAACCCCTATCACCACCACAACCCCTACCACTACCCCTACCACTACCCCAGCCCCTATCACCACCACAACCCCTATCACCACCACAACCCCTATCACCACCACAACCCCTATCACCACCACAACCCCTATCACCACCACAACCCCTATCACCACCACAACCCCTATCACCACCACAACCCCTATCACCACCACAACCCCTATCACCACCCCAACCCCTATCATCACCACAACCCCTATCACCACCACAACCCCTATCACCACCACAACCCCTATCACCACCACAACCCCTATCACCACCACAACCCCTATCACCACCCCAACCCCTATCACCACCACAACCCCTATCACCACCACAACCCCTATCACCACCACAACCCCTACCACCACCACCCCAGCCCCTATCACCACCCCAGCCCCTATCACCACCACAACCCCTATCACCACCCCAGCCCCTATCACCACCCCAGCCCCTATCACCACCCCAGCCCCTATCACCACCCCAGCCCCTACCACCACCCCAGCCCCTACCACCACCCCAGCCCCTACCACCACCCCAGCCCCTATCACCACCACAACCCCTATCACCACCACAACCCCTATCACCACCACAACCCCTATCACCACCACAACCCCTATCACCACCACAACCCCTATCACCACCACAACCCCTATCACCACCACAACCCCTATCACCACCACAACCCCTATCACCACCACAACCCCTATCACCACCACAACCCCTATCACCACCCACAACCCCTATCACCACCCACAACCCCTATCACCACCCACAACCCCTATCACCACCCACAACCCCTATCACCACCCACAACCCCTATCACCACCCACAACCCCTATCACCACCCACAACCCCTATCACCACCCACAACCCCTATCACCACCCACAACCCCTATCACCACCCACAACCCCTATCACCACCCACAACCCCTATCACCACCCACAACCCCTATCACCACCCACAACCCCTATCACCACCCACAACCCCTATCACCACCCACAACCCCTATCACCACCCACAACCCCTATCACCACCCACAACCCCTATCACCACCCACAACCCCTATCACCACCCACAACCCCTATCACCACCCACAACCCCTATCACCACCCACAACCCCTATCACCACCCACAACCCCTATCACCACCCACAACCCCTATCACCACCCACAACCCCTATCACCACCCACAACCCCTATCACCACCCACAACCCCTATCACCACCCACAACCCCTATCACCACCCACAACCCCTATCACCACCCACAACCCCTATCACCACCCACAACCCCTATCACCACCCACAACCCCTATCACCACCCACAACCCCTATCACCACCCACAACCCCTATCACCACCCACAACCCCTATCACCACCCACAACCCCTATCACCACCCACAACCCCTATCACCACCCACAACCCCTATCACCACCCACAACCCCTATCACCACCCACAACCCCTATCACCACCCACAACCCCTATCACCACCCACAACCCCTATCACCACCCACAACCCCTATCACCACCCACAACCCCTATCACCACCCACAACCCCTATCACCACCCACAACCCCTATCACCACCCACAACCCCTATCACCACCCACAACCCCTATCACCACCCACAACCCCTATCACCACCCACAACCCCTATCACCACCCACAACCCCTATCACCACCCACAACCCCTATCACCACCCACAACCCCTATCACCACCCACAACCCCTATCACCACCCACAACCCCTATCACCACCCACAACCCCTATCACCACCCACAACCCCTATCACCACCCACAACCCCTATCACCACCCACAACCCCTATCACCACCCACAACCCCTATCACCACCCACAACCCCTATCACCACCCACAACCCCTATCACCACCCACAACCCCTATCACCACCCACAACCCCTATCACCACCCACAACCCCTATCACCACCCACAACCCCTATCACCACCCACAACCCCTATCACCACCCACAACCCCTATCACCACCCACAACCCCTATCACCACCCACAACCCCTATCACCACCCACAACCCCTATCACCACCCACAACCCCTATCACCACCCACAACCCCTATCACCACCCACAACCCCTATCACCACCCACAACCCCTATCACCACCCACAACCCCTATCACCACCCACAACCCCTATCACCACCCACAACCCCTATCACCACCCACAACCCCTATCACCACCCACAACCCCTATCACCACCCACAACCCCTATCACCACCCACAACCCCTATCACCACCCACAACCCCTATCACCACCCACAACCCCTATCACCACCCACAACCCCTATCACCACCCACAACCCCTATCACCACCCACAACCCCTATCACCACCCACAACCCCTATCACCACCCACAACCCCTATCACCACCCACAACCCCTATCACCACCCACAACCCCTATCACCACCCACAACCCCTATCACCACCCACAACCCCTATCACCACCCACAACCCCTATCACCACCCACAACCCCTATCACCACCCACAACCCCTATCACCACCCACAACCCCTATCACCACCCACAACCCCTATCACCACCCACAACCCCTATCACCACCCACAACCCCTATCACCACCCACAACCCCTATCACCACCCACAACCCCTATCACCACCCACAACCCCTATCACCACCCACAACCCCTATCACCACCCACAACCCCTATCACCACCCACAACCCCTATCACCACCCACAACCCCTATCACCACCCACAACCCCTATCACCACCCACAACCCCTATCACCACCCACAACCCCTATCACCACCCACAACCCCTATCACCACCCACAACCCCTATCACCACCCACAACCCCTATCACCACCCACAACCCCTATCACCACCCACAACCCCTATCACCACCCACAACCCCTATCACCACCCACAACCCCTATCACCACCCACAACCCCTATCACCACCCACAACCCCTATCACCACCCACAACCCCTATCACCACCCACAACCCCTATCACCACCCACAACCCCTATCACCACCCACAACCCCTATCACCACCCACAACCCCTATCACCACCCACAACCCCTATCACCACCCACAACCCCTATCACCACCCACAACCCCTATCACCACCCACAACCCCTATCACCACCCACAACCCCTATCACCACCCACAACCCCTATCACCACCCACAACCCCTATCACCACCCACAACCCCTATCACCACCCACAACCCCTATCACCACCCACAACCCCTATCACCACCCACAACCCCTATCACCACCCACAACCCCTATCACCACCCACAACCCCTATCACCACCCACAACCCCTATCACCACCCACAACCCCTATCACCACCCACAACCCCTATCACCACCCACAACCCCTATCACCACCCACAACCCCTATCACCACCCACAACCCCTATCACCACCCACAACCCCTATCACCACCCACAACCCCTATCACCACCCACAACCCCTATCACCACCCACAACCCCTATCACCACCCACAACCCCTATCACCACCCACAACCCCTATCACCACCCACAACCCCTATCACCACCCACAACCCCTATCACCACCCACAACCCCTATCACCACCCACAACCCCTATCACCACCCACAACCCCTATCACCACCCACAACCCCTATCACCACCCACAACCCCTATCACCACCCACAACCCCTATCACCACCCACAACCCCTATCACCACCCACAACCCCTATCACCACCCACAACCCCTATCACCACCCACAACCCCTATCACCACCCACAACCCCTATCACCACCCACAACCCCTATCACCACCCACAACCCCTATCACCACCCACAACCCCTATCACCACCCACAACCCCTATCACCACCCACAACCCCTATCACCACCCACAACCCCTATCACCACCCACAACCCCTATCACCACCCACAACCCCTATCACCACCCACAACCCCTATCACCACCCACAACCCCTATCACCACCCACAACCCCTATCACCACCCACAACCCCTATCACCACCCACAACCCCTATCACCACCCACAACCCCTATCACCACCCACAACCCCTATCACCACCCACAACCCCTATCACCACCCACAACCCCTATCACCACCCACAACCCCTATCACCACCCACAACCCCTATCACCACCCACAACCCCTATCACCACCCACAACCCCTATCACCACCCACAACCCCTATCACCACCCACAACCCCTATCACCACCCACAACCCCTATCACCACCCACAACCCCTATCACCACCCACAACCCCTATCACCACCCACAACCCCTATCACCACCCACAACCCCTATCACCACCCACAACCCCTATCACCACCCACAACCCCTATCACCACCCACAACCCCTATCACCACCCACAACCCCTATCACCACCCACAACCCCTATCACCACCCACAACCCCTATCACCACCCACAACCCCTATCACCACCCACAACCCCTATCACCACCCACAACCCCTATCACCACCCACAACCCCTATCACCACCCACAACCCCTATCACCACCCACAACCCCTATCACCACCCACAACCCCTATCACCACCCACAACCCCTATCACCACCCACAACCCCTATCACCACCCACAACCCCTATCACCACCCACAACCCCTATCACCACCCACAACCCCTATCACCACCCACAACCCCTATCACCACCCACAACCCCTATCACCACCCACAACCCCTATCACCACCCACAACCCCTATCACCACCCACAACCCCTATCACCACCCACAACCCCTATCACCACCCACAACCCCTATCACCACCCACAACCCCTATCACCACCCACAACCCCTATCACCACCCACAACCCCTATCACCACCCACAACCCCTATCACCACCCACAACCCCTATCACCACCCACAACCCCTATCACCACCCACAACCCCTATCACCACCCACAACCCCTATCACCACCCACAACCCCTATCACCACCCACAACCCCTATCACCACCCACAACCCCTATCACCACCCACAACCCCTATCACCACCCACAACCCCTATCACCACCCACAACCCCTATCACCACCCACAACCCCTATCACCACCCACAACCCCTATCACCACCCACAACCCCTATCACCACCCACAACCCCTATCACCACCCACAACCCCTATCACCACCCACAACCCCTATCACCACCCACAACCCCTATCACCACCCACAACCCCTATCACCACCCACAACCCCTATCACCACCCACAACCCCTATCACCACCCACAACCCCTATCACCACCCACAACCCCTATCACCACCCACAACCCCTATCACCACCCACAACCCCTATCACCACCCACAACCCCTATCACCACCCACAACCCCTATCACCACCCACAACCCCTATCACCACCCACAACCCCTATCACCACCCACAACCCCTATCACCACCCACAACCCCTATCACCACCCACAACCCCTATCACCACCCACAACCCCTATCACCACCCACAACCCCTATCACCACCCACAACCCCTATCACCACCCACAACCCCTATCACCACCCACAACCCCTATCACCACCCACAACCCCTATCACCACCCACAACCCCTATCACCACCCACAACCCCTATCACCACCCACAACCCCTATCACCACCCACAACCCCTATCACCACCCACAACCCCTATCACCACCCACAACCCCTATCACCACCCACAACCCCTATCACCACCCACAACCCCTATCACCACCCACAACCCCTATCACCACCCACAACCCCTATCACCACCCACAACCCCTATCACCACCCACAACCCCTATCACCACCCACAACCCCTATCACCACCCACAACCCCTATCACCACCCACAACCCCTATCACCACCCACAACCCCTATCACCACCCACAACCCCTATCACCACCCACAACCCCTATCACCACCCACAACCCCTATCACCACCCACAACCCCTATCACCACCCACAACCCCTATCACCACCCACAACCCCTATCACCACCCACAACCCCTATCACCACCCACAACCCCTATCACCACCCACAACCCCTATCACCACCCACAACCCCTATCACCACCCACAACCCCTATCACCACCCACAACCCCTATCACCACCCACAACCCCTATCACCACCCACAACCCCTATCACCACCCACAACCCCTATCACCACCCACAACCCCTATCACCACCCACAACCCCTATCACCACCCACAACCCCTATCACCACCCACAACCCCTATCACCACCCACAACCCCTATCACCACCCACAACCCCTATCACCACCCACAACCCCTATCACCACCCACAACCCCTATCACCACCCACAACCCCTATCACCACCCACAACCCCTATCACCACCCACAACCCCTATCACCACCCACAACCCCTATCACCACCCACAACCCCTATCACCACCCACAACCCCTATCACCACCCACAACCCCTATCACCACCCACAACCCCTATCACCACCCACAACCCCTATCACCACCCACAACCCCTATCACCACCCACAACCCCTATCACCACCCACAACCCCTATCACCACCCACAACCCCTATCACCACCCACAACCCCTATCACCACCCACAACCCCTATCACCACCCACAACCCCTATCACCACCCACAACCCCTATCACCACCCACAACCCCTATCACCACCCACAACCCCTATCACCACCCACAACCCCTATCACCACCCACAACCCCTATCACCACCCACAACCCCTATCACCACCCACAACCCCTATCACCACCCACAACCCCTATCACCACCCACAACCCCTATCACCACCCACAACCCCTATCACCACCCACAACCCCTATCACCACCCACAACCCCTATCACCACCCACAACCCCTATCACCACCCACAACCCCTATCACCACCCACAACCCCTATCACCACCCACAACCCCTATCACCACCCACAACCCCTATCACCACCCACAACCCCTATCACCACCCACAACCCCTATCACCACCCACAACCCCTATCACCACCCACAACCCCTATCACCACCCACAACCCCTATCACCACCCACAACCCCTATCACCACCCACAACCCCTATCACCACCCACAACCCCTATCACCACCCACAACCCCTATCACCACCCACAACCCCTATCACCACCCACAACCCCTATCACCACCCACAACCCCTATCACCACCCACAACCCCTATCACCACCCACAACCCCTATCACCACCCACAACCCCTATCACCACCCACAACCCCTATCACCACCCACAACCCCTATCACCACCCACAACCCCTATCACCACCCACAACCCCTATCACCACCCACAACCCCTATCACCACCCACAACCCCTATCACCACCCACAACCCCTATCACCACCCACAACCCCTATCACCACCCACAACCCCTATCACCACCCACAACCCCTATCACCACCCACAACCCCTATCACCACCCACAACCCCTATCACCACCCACAACCCCTATCACCACCCACAACCCCTATCACCACCCACAACCCCTATCACCACCCACAACCCCTATCACCACCCACAACCCCTATCACCACCCACAACCCCTATCACCACCCACAACCCCTATCACCACCCACAACCCCTATCACCACCCACAACCCCTATCACCACCCACAACCCCTATCACCACCCACAACCCCTATCACCACCCACAACCCCTATCACCACCCACAGCACTCGCAGCTGCACCCGCATCAACCAGCTGCACCCCCAGCTGCGGTTCCTGCACATGT
>NW_027621408.1:0-27317 GCF_964198595.1 Lampetra fluviatilis | reverse complement strand
GACCCCTGGGGGTGACTCTGCTTTGCTGAGACGGGCAGAGAGTGAGAGGGGGAGGGGGGAGAGAGGGAGAGAGGGGGAGAGATGGGGGGAGAGAGGGGAGAGAGGGGGGGGAGAGGTGGAGAGATGGGGGAGAGAGGGAGTGAGAGGGGGGAGAGAGGGGGGGGAGAGGGGGAGAGAGGGGGAGGAGAGGGGAGAGAGGAGGGGGAGAGGGGAGGGGGAGAGAGGGGGAGAGAGGGAGAGAGGGGGAGAGAGGGGAGAGGAGAGGGGGGAGAGGGGGAGAGGTGGGGGGAGAGGGGGGAGAGAGAGGGGGGGAGAGGGGGGAGAGAGGGGGGGGAGAGGGGGAGAGATGGGGCAGAGAGTGAGAGAGGGGGGGGGGGGAGAGGGGGAGAGGGGGGAGAGGGAGGGGAGAGGGGGGGGAGGGGGAGAGGGGGGTAGGGGGAGAGGGGAGAGGGGAGGGGGGGAGAGGGGGAGAGAGGGGGAGAGATGGGGGGAGAGAGGGGGAGAGAGGGGGAGAGAGGGGGGGGGAGAGGGGGGAGAGAGGGGGGAGAGGGGGAGAGATGGGGCAGAGAGTGAGAGAGGGGGGGGGGGAGAGAGGGGAGAGGGGGGAGAGGGAGGGGGAGAGGGGGGGAGAGGGGGGAGGGGGGGAGAGGGGGGGTGGGGGGAGAGGGGGGAGAGGGGGAGGGGGGAGGAGGGGAGAGAGGGGAGAGATGGGGGGAGAGAGGGGGGTGAGAGGGGGAGAGATGGATAGATGGGGCAGAGAGTGAGAGAGGGGGGGGGGGGGGGAGAGGGGGGGAGAGGGGGGGGGAGAGGGGGGAGAGGGAGGGCGAGAGGGGGGTGGGAGAGGGGGGGGAGAGGGGGGGAGGGGAGAGAGGGGGGTGGGGGGAGAGGGGGAGAGGGGAGGGGGGAGAGGGGAGAGGGGGAGAGAGGGGGAGAGATGGGGCAGAGAGTGAGAGAGGGGGGGGGGGAGAGGGGGAGAGGGGGGGGAGAGGGGGGAGAGGGAGGGGGAGAGGGGGGGGGAGAGGGGGGGAGAGAGGGGGGTGGGGGGAGAGGGGGAGAGGGGAGGGGGGGAGAGGGGAGAGGGGGAGAGATGGGGCAGAGAGTGAGAGGGGGGGGGGAAGAGGGGGGGAGAGGGGGGGAGAGGGGAGGGGGTAGAGAGATGGGGGAGAGATGGTGGGGGGGGAGGCGGAGGAGTGAGATGGAACAGATGGGGATTAGCCCACACACGGGTGTAGACGGGAGTGAGATGGAACAGATGGGGATTAGCCCACACACGGGTGTAGAAGAGAGAAGGAGATCTACAGCCCATCCGTGTGTGGTCCACCAACCCCCTGGGTCGCAGGCAGTCACGGGGCAATGCCACCAAGTCACCAAGGACATCTTTACAAGCGCCTGGGCTAGGCCAGAGATGGAGCTGGTGAGTGGGTGAGTGGGTGGGTGAGTGGGTGAGTGGGTGGGTGAGTGGGTGGGTGGGTGAGTGGAATGGGCGGGTCTGTGAGTGAGTGAGTGGGTGAGTGAGTGGGTGAGTGAGTGGGTGAGTGAGTGAGTGAGTAGAGTGAGTGAGTGAGTGGGTGAATGAGTGGGTGGGTGGGTGAGTGAGTGAGTGGGGTGAATGAGTGGGTGGGTGAGTGGAGTGAGTGAGTGGGTGAGTGAGTGAGTGAGTAGGTGAGTGGGAGGGTGGCAGAGTGAGTGGGTGAGTGAGTGGGTGAGTGAGTGAGTAGGTGAGTGGGTTGGGTGAGTGAGTGGGTGAGTGAGTGAGTAGGTGAGTGGGTGGGTGAGTGGAGTGGGTGAGTGAGTGGGTGAGTAGGTCGAGTGGGTGGGTGAGTGAGTGGGTGGGTGGGTGAGTCAGTGAGTGAGTGGGTGAGTGAGTGGGTGAGTAGGTGAGTGAGTGATTGAGTGCGTGGGTGAGTGGGTGAGTGAGTGGGTGGGTGAGTGGGTGAGTGAGTGATTGAGTGCGTGGGTGAGTGAGTGGGTGAGTGAGGTGAGTGGGTGAGTGGGGTGAGTAGGTGAGTGAGTGATTGAGTGCGTGGGTGAGTGAGTGGGTGAGTGAGTGGGTGGGTGAGTGGGTGAGTAGGTGAAGTGAGTGAGTACGTGGGTGAGTGAGTGGGTGAGTGAGTGGGGTGGGGTGGGTGAGTGGGTGAGTGAGTGAGTAGGTGAGTGAGTGGGTGAGTGAGTTGCGTGAATGAGTAGGTGAGTGAGTGAGTGAGTGGGTGAGTGAGTAGGTGAGCGGGTGAGTGAGAGGTTTGGTGGATGAGTGAGTGGGTGAGTGAGTGAGTAGCGTGAGTGCATGGGGTGGTTGAGTGAGTGAGAAGGTGAGTAGGTGAGTGAGTGGTTGAGTGAGTGGGTGAGCGAATGAAGTGAGTAGGTGAGTGAGTGACATGCGCTACTCACTCCTACCCCAACCCCCACCCCGTCGACCCCTATGCTCGCAATCACTGAGCGTTGTACACAGACAAAGGTCACCCTTGTAGCACCCCCCACTCCCCTCCCTCTCTCTCTCCCTGTCTCTCCCTCTCTCTCTCCACTCTCCCTCCCTCCCTGTCTGTCTCTCACTCTCTCTCCCTCTCTGCCGGGCTTGTATAGCGAGCATTTGCAGAGCTGCGCCTGTAGGCAACAGCACTTGCCCCTACAGCCTGGTAGAGGCTACCTGGGGGACCTTTATCTGTGTGTAACAGCACTTGCCTCCATAGCTTGGTAGAGGCTACCTGGGGGACCTTTATCTGTGTGTGACAGCACTTGCCACTACAGCCTGGTAGAGGCTACCTGGGGGACCTTTATCTGTGTGTAACAGCACTTGCCCCTACAGCCTGGTAGAGGCTACCCATGGGACCTTTACCTGTGTGTGACAGCACTTGCCCCTACAGCCTGGTAAAGGCTACCCGGGGGACCTTTATCTGTGTGTGACAGCACTTGCCCCTACAGCCTGGTAGAGGCTACCCATGGTACCTTTATCTGTGTGTGACAGCACTTGCCCCTACAGCCTGGTAGAGGCTACCTGGGGGACCTTTATCTGTGTGTAACAGCACTTGCCCCTACAGCCTGGTAGAGGCTAGCTGGGGGACCTTTATCTGTGTGTGACAGCACTTGCCCCTACAGCCTGGTAGAGGCTACCCATGAGACCTTTATCTGTGTGTGACAGCACTTGCCCCTACAGCCTGGTAGAGGCTACCTGGGGGACCTTTATCTGTGTGTGACAGCACTTGCCCCTACAGCCTGGTAGAGGCTACCTGGGGGACCTTTATCTGTGTGTGACAGCACTTGCCCCTACAGCCTGGTAGAGGCTACCGGGGGGACCTTTATCTGTGTGTGACAGCACTTGCCCCAAACGCCTGGTAGAGGCTACCTGGGGACCTTTATCTGTGTGACAGCACTTGCCCCTACAGCCTGGTAGAGGCTACCTGGGGGACCTTTATCTGTGTGTGACAGCACTTGCCCCTACAGCCTGGTAGAGGCTACCGGGGGGACCTTTATCTGTGTGTGACAGCACTTGCCCCTACAGCCTGGCAGAGGCTACCAGGGGGACCTTTATCTGTGTGTAACAGCACTTGCCCCTACAGCCTGGCAGAGGCTACCTGGGGGACCTTTATCTGTGTGTGACAGCACTTGCCCCTACAGCCTGGCAGAGGCTACCGGGGGGACCTTTATCTGTGTGTAACAGCACTTGCCCCTACAGCCTGGCAGAGGCTACCTGGGGGACCTTTATCTGTGTGTGACAGCACTTGCCCCTACAGCCTGGCAGAGGCTACCTGGGGACCTTTATCTGTGTGGCAGCACTTGCCCCTACAGCCTGGTAGAGGCTACCTGGGGGACCTTTATCTGTGTGTGACAGCACTTACCCCTACAGCCTGGTAGAGGCTACCTGGGGGACCTTTATCTGTGTGTGACAGCACTTGCCCCTACAGCCTGGTAGAGGCTACCGGGGGGACCTTTATCTGTGTGTGACAGCACTTGCCCCTACAGCCTGGTAGAGGCTACCTGGGGGACCTTTATCTGTGTGCAACAGCACTTGCCCCAAACGCCTGGTAGAGGCTACCGGGGGGACCTTTATCTGTGTGCAACAGCACTTGCCCCTACAGCCTGGTAGAGGCTACCTGGGGGACCTTTATCTGTGTGTGACAGCACTTGCCCCTACAGCCTGGTAGAGACTACCTGGGGCACCTTTATCTGTGTGTGACAGCACTTGCCCCTACAGCTTGGTAGAGGCTACCGGGGGGACCTTTATCTGTGTGTGACAGCACTTGCCTCTACAGCCTGGCAGAGGCTACCTGGGGGACCTTTATCTGTGTGTGACAGCACTTGCCCCAAACGCCTGGTAGAGGCTACCGGGGGGACCTTTATCTGTGTGTGACAGCACTTGCCCCAAACGCCTGGTAGAGGCTACCTGGGGGACCTTTATCTGTGTGTGACAGCACTTGCCCCTACAGCCTGGCAGAGGCTACCTGGGGGACCTTTATCTGTGTGTGACAGCACTTACCCCTACAGCCTGGTAGAGGCTACCTGGGGGACCTTTATCTGTGTGTGACAGCACTTGCCCCTACAGCCTGGTAGAGGCTACCGGGGGGACCTTTATCTGTGTGTGACAGCACTTGCCCCTACAGCTTGGTAGAGACTACCTGGGGCACCTTTATCTGTGTGCAACAGCACTTGCCCCTACAGCCTGGTAGAGGCTACCGGGGGGACCTTTATCTGTGTGTGACAGCACTTGCCCCTACAGCCTGGTAGAGGCTACCGGGGGGACCTTTATCTGTGTGTGACAGCACTTGCCCCTACAGCCTGGTAGAGGCTACCTGGGGGACCTTTATCTGTGTGTGACAGCACTTGCCCCTACAGCCTGGCAGAGGCTACCTGGGGGACCTTTATCTGTGTGTGACAGCACTTGCCCCTACAGCCTGGTAGAGGCTAGCTGGGGGACCTTTATCTTTGTGTGACAGCACTTGCCCCTACAGCCTGGTAGAGGCTACCCGAGGGGCACGTGACAAGAACCATCTCCACTGCTGGATTGTTGCAGCGGCATCTGTCGCAGGCGCTGTTCTGTGGCTGCCCCCCCCCCTCCTCATGCCTGTGCCTCTCCCTCCATCTCCAGCCCGGGGCGTTATTAAGTCCGGCGCATTGGTCCATGACCACTACGACGTGATTTACAGCTAATCACGTTGCTGTGGCTTTGTGTGTGTGTCTGTGTGTGTGTGTCTGTGTGTGCGTGTCTGTGTGTGTGTCTATGTGTGTGTCTGTGTGTGTGTCTGTCTGTGTGTGTCTGTCTGTGTGTGTCTGTGTGTGTGTCTGTCTGTGTGTGTCTGTGTGTGTGTGTCTGTGTGTGTGTGTCTGTGTGTGTGTCTGTCTGTGTGTGTGTCTGTGTGTCTGTGTGTGTCTATGTGTGTGTGTCTGTGTGTGTGTGTCTGTTTGTGTCTGTCTGTGTGTGTGTGCGTGTGTGTGTCTGTGTGCGTGTGTGTGTCTGTGTGTGTGTCTGTGTGTGTCTGTGTATGTGTGTGTGTGTCTGTGCGTGTGTCTGTGTGTCTGCGTGTGTGTCTGTGTGTGTCTGTGTGTGTGTGTCTGTGTGTGTGTGTCTATGTGTGTGTGTCTGTGTGTGTCTGTGTGTGTGTCTTGGTGTGTCTGTGTGTCTCTGTGTGTGTCTCTTTTTCTGTCTTTGTGTCTGTGTGCGTCTTTGTGTGTGTCTGTGTGTGTGTGTGTGTCTGTGTGTGTGTGTCTGTGTGTGTGTCTATGTGTGTGTGTGTGTCTGTGTGTGTGTCTGTGTGTGTGTGTCTATGTGTGTGTGTGTGTCTGTGTGTGTCTGTGTGTGTGTCTTGGTGTGTCTGTGTGTCTCTGTGTGTGTATCTCTGTGTGTGTCTCTTTTTCTGTCTTTGTGTCTGTGTGCGTCTTTGTGTGTGTCTGTGTGTGTGTCTGTGTGTGTGTCTGTGTGTGTGTCTGTGTGTATGTCTGTGTGTGTGTCTGTGTGTGCGTCTGTGTGTGCGTCTTTGTGTGCGTCTGTGTGTGTGTCTGTGTGTGTGTCTGTGTGTGTGTCTGTGTGTGTGTCTGTGTGTGTGTATGCTCTTGGGAGATGATCTCCCAAACGAAATGCTGAGGGAGAGTGACGTTTGTGCACAGACTGCCCTACATGACATCATAACAACAGTCTGGACCACTGGACGGGTTCCGCAGGACTGGAAGGATGCCCTGGTGGTCCCCCTCTTTAAGAAGGGGTACCACACAGACTGTAACAACTACAGGGGCATCTCACTCCTCAGTGTGCAGGGAAAGGTCCTGGCAATGATTATTCAACATCGCCTTGCTAGGCACGCTGAGGAGAGGCTTGCGGAGCCCCAGTGCGGTTTCAGGAAAGGACGGTCCTGCACGGATGCCATATATTCTGTCCGTCTGCTACAGCAAAGGTGTAGGGAATTCCAAAAAGACCTACATCTCTGCTTTATTGACCTGGTCAAGGCCTATGATACCATCAGTAGGCCTGGGCTCTGTTTTAGACCCATAGAGACCCCTAGAGACCCACAGAGACCCACAGAGACCCACAGAGACCCATATAGACCCACAGAGTTCCACAGAGACACAAAGAGACCCATACAGACCCACAGAGACTCATAGAAACCCACTGAGACCCACAGAAGACCCAAAGAGACCCAAAGAGACCCATATAGACCCACAGAGACCCACATAGACCCACAGAGACACACAAAGACACACAGAGACGCATACAGACCCATAGAGATCCACAGAGGCCCATAGAGACCCACAGAGACCCACAGAGACCCATAGAGACCCACAGAGACCCAAAGAGACCCACAGAGATACAGAAACCCATAGAGACCCCACAGAGACCCACAGAGACCCATAGAGACCCACAGATACCCACAGAGACCCATAGAGACTCATAGAAATCCACAGAGACCCACAGAGACTCATATAGACCCACAGAAGACCTACAGAGACCCACAGAGACCCATAGAGACCCACAGAGACCCACAGAGACTCATATAGACCCACAGAGACCCAGAGAGACCCACAAAGACACACAGACACTCATACAAACCCATAAAGACCCACAGAGACCCATAGAGACCCACAGAGACTCATATAGACCCACAGAGACCCACAGAAGACCCATAGAGACCCAAAGAGACCCATATAGACCCATATAGACACGTAGAGACTCACAGATACCCACAGAGACACACAGAGACCCATATAGACACAGAGACCCATATAGACACACAGAGACCCATATATACCCACTGAGAACCACAGACATAGAAACCCACTGAGACCCACAGAAGACCCACAGAGACCCATAGAGCCTCACAGAGACCCACAGAGACCCACAGAGACCCACAGAAGACCCAAAGAGACCCATATAGACCCATATAGACCCGGAGAGACCCACAGAGACCCACAGAGACTCAAATAGACCCACAGAGACCCACAAAAGACCAACAGAGACCCATAGAGACCCACAGAGACCCACAGAGACTCATATAGACCAATATAGACCCACGGAGACCCACAAAGACCCACAGAGATCCATAATTACGGAGACCCCTAGAGACCCACAGAGACTCATACAGACCCAAAGAGACCCATATAGACCCACGGAGACCCACAAAGACCCACAGAGACCCATATAGACCCATAGAGACCCATACAGACCCATAGAGACCCATAAAGACCCACAGAGACCCACAGAGACCCACACAGAAACCCAAAGAGACCCACACAGAAACCCACAGAGACTCATATAGACCCATATAGACTCGTAGAGACCCACAAAGACCCACAGAGACCCATATAGACCCATAGAGACCCATAGAGACCCATACAGACCCATAGAGACCCATAGAGACCCACAGAGACCCACAGAGACACACAAAGAAACACAGAGACTCATACAAACCCAAAGAGACCCGTATAGACCCACAAAGACCCACAGAGACCCAAAGAGACCCACACAGAGACCCACAGAGAATCATATAGACCCACGAAGACCCACAGAGATCCATAATTACGGAGATCCATACTACAACTCAACTCATATATTCACCAGGTCAGGCACACCGCTGAGTTACTGTGTAGGAGCTCTTCACACAGAGACACAAAGAGACCCATATAGACCCACAGAGACACACAGAGACACACAGAGACTCATACAGACCCATAGAGACCCACAGAGACCCACAGAGACCCATAGAGACCTACAGAGACTCATAGAAACCCACAGAGACCCACAGAGACCCATATAGACCCACAGAGACCCACAGAGACTCATATAGACCCATAGACCCACTGAGACCCATAGAGACCCACAGAGACCCACAGAGACACAAAGAGACCCATATAGACCCGCAGAGACACACAGAGACACATACAGACCCACAGAGACCCACAGAGACCCACAGAGACCCATAGAGACCCATAGAGACCCACAGAGACCCACAGAGACTCATAGAAACCCACTGAGACCCACAGAGACTCATATAGACCCATATAGACTCGTAGAGACCCACGGAGACCCACAGAGACCCACAGAGATCCATAATTACGCAGACCCACAGAGACCCACACAGAGACCCAAAGAGACCCAAAGAGACCCACAGAGACCCATATAGACCCAAAGAGACCCACACAGAAACCCACAGAGACTCATATAGACCCATATAGACTCGTAGAGACCCACAAAGACCCACAGAGACCCATATAGACCCATAGAGACCCATAGAGACCCACAGAGACCCACAGAGACACACAAAGAAACACAGAGACTCATACAGACCCAAAGAGACCCGTATAGACCCACAAAGACCCACAAAGACCCACAGAGACCCAAAGAGACCCACACAGAGACCCACAGAGAATCATATAGACCCACGAAGACCCACAGAGATCCATAATTACGGAGACCCATACTACAACTCAACTCAGGCACACCGCTGAGTTACTGTGTAGGAGCTCTTCATCAGAAGGGGACCAGCCTATCGCAAGTGCCAGCAGCTTAAGCAAGTGGCTGATTCCATCATCATCATCATCGTCGTCGTCGTCGTCGTCATCGCGTGGGAAATTAATTTGCAGCACAAGCCAAATCGCTGGTGACGCCGGCTGTGTGCGATGTCGATTCTAAACGTGGAGGGGAACTCCCGTAGGGCGCCGAAACAAATCCACGCGACCACGGGGAGGGAGAGAGACGCAGACTCCAAATATACAGCAGCAGCAGCAGCAGAAGCAGCAGCAGGCATTGTCAGGGTCTGGATGGAACCCACGACCTCCTGTATACCAGGCGAGGTAGTCAACATCTCATAGCCACCGTGATGATGATGATGAGAGAGACGCAGACTCCAAATATACAGCAGCAGCAGAACCAGCAGCAGGCATTGTCAGGGTCTGGATGGAACCCACGACCTCCTGTGCACCAGGCGAGGTAGTCAACATCTCATAGCCACCGTGATGATGATGATGATGGGACACAGACTTCAAATATACAGCAGCAGCAGGCATCGTCAGGGTCGGGATCGAACCCACGACCTCCTGCACACCAGGCGAGGTGGTCAACATCTCCTAGCCACCGTGATGATGATGATGGGAGAGAGACGCAGACTCCACATCTACAGCAGACATCGTCAGGGTCGGGATCGAACCCACGACCTCCTGCGTACCAGGCGAGGTGGTCAACATCTCCGAGCCAAAGATAGAAAGACGCACAAGGGAGAGACAAAGGCGGCCGGGAGGGTGCAGTGGTGGAGGGAGAACACGTGGTGCATCTGACAGTCATCTCAGTCACCTAGCCTGGCACCTGCAGGGTCTGGCCAGTGACCTCCTCCTGCACCTAGCCTGGCACAGCAGTCAACCCATGGCACCTGCTGGGTCTGTCCCGTGACCTCCTCCTCCTGCACCTAGCCTGGCACAGCAGTCTACCCATGGCACCTGCTGGGTCTGTCCCGTGACCTCCTCCTCCTGCACCTAGCCTGGCACAGCAGTCAACCCATGGCACCTGCTGGGTCTGTCCCGTGACCTCCTCCTCATGCACCTAGCCTGGCACATCACCTTGACCACCACCACCACCACTACCACCATCAGTGATTGCGATTCTCTGAACCGGTCCAGGGCCTCTTCCCCTAGGTCGACTCAGCCTCAAACGAGTAGCTGGTGTAGTAGCGGTGGTGTAGTAGTGAACATCGCTAGCACTGGGGGAGAGACAAAGGCGGCCGGGCGTGGTGGTGCTGGCCACCCACCCCCTCTGTGTGTGTAGCCACAGTGCCGGTAGCCTTCATAGGCAGCGCTGCTGCTACTACTCGCTGCTGACAGCACTTGCCCCTACAGCCTGCTAGAGGCTACACGGGAGACCTTTGTCTGTGTCTACCTTCATAGGCGCTGCTGCTGCTACTGACAGCACTTGCCCCAACAGCCTGCTAGAGGCTACACGGGGGACCTTTGTGTATAGGTGCTGCTGCTACTGACAGCACTTGCCCCAACAGCCTGCTAGAGGCTACACGGGGGACCTTTGTGTATAGGTGCTGCTGCTACTGACAGCACTTGCCCCAACAGCCTGCTAGAGGCTACACGGGGGACCTTTGTCTGTGTTCGAGTGAGGTGAGTGCCACTCACCGATCTGCACATTAAGCGGGAAAGCTCCGTTGCAATGATGCATCATCAGCAGCAGCATCATCATCAGCAGCGGCAGCATCATCATCAGCATCGGTGCTGACATCGTGCACACGGGAATAGAACATCGTCATTATCATCATCAGCAGCAGCATCATCAGCAGTATCATCATCAGCAGCAGCAGCAGCATCATCAGCAGCAGCATCATCAGCATCATCATCAGCAGCAGCAGCAGCATCATCAGCAGCAGCATCAGCAGCATCATCATCAGCAGCAGCAGCAGCATCATCAGCAGCAGCATCAGCAGCAGAATCAGCAGCAGCCGTAACAGTAACAGTAGCATCAGCAGTAGTAGCAGCATCAGCAGTAGTAGCAGTATCAGTATCATCAGTAGTAGCAGCATCAGCAGTAGTAGCAGTATCATCAGTAGTAGCAGCATCAGCAGTAGTAGCAGCATCAGCAGTAGTAGCAGTATCAGTATCATCAGAAGTAGCAGCATCAGCAGTAGTAGCAGCATCATCAGAAGTAGCAGCATCAGCAGTAGTAGCAGCATCAGCAGTAGTAGCAGTATCATCAGAAGTAGTAGCATCAGCAGTAGTAGCAGCATCAGCAGTAGTAGCAGTATCATCAGAAGTAGTAGCATCAGCAGTAGTAGCAGCATCAGCAGTAGTAGCAGTATCATCAGTAGTAGCAGCATCAGCAGTAGTAGCAGTATCATCAGTAGTAGCAGCATCAGCAGTAGTAGCAGCATCAGCAGTAGTAGCAGCATCAGCAGTAGTAGCAGCATCAGCAGTAGTAGCAGTATCATCAGAAGTAGCAGCATCAGCAGTAGTAGCAGTATCATCAGTAGTAGCAGCATCAGCAGTAGTAGCAGCATCAGCAGTAGTAGCAGCATCAGCAGTAGTAGCAGCATCAGCAGTAGTAGCAGCATCATCAGAAGTAGCAGCATCAGCAGTAGTAGCAGCATCAGCAGTAGTAGCAGCATCAGCAGTAGTAGCAGCATCAGCAGTAGTAGCAGCATCAGCAGTAGTAGCAGTATCATCAGAAGTAGTAGCATCAGCAGTAGTAGCAGCATCAGCAGTAGTAGCAGTATCAGCATCATCAGCAGCATCAGCAGTAGTAGCAGCATCAGCAGTAGTAGTAGTAGCAGCATCAGCAGTAGTAGCAGCATCAGCAGTAGTAGTAGCAGTATCATCAGCAGTAGTAGCAGCATCAGCAGTAGTAGCAGTATCATCAGAAGTAGCAGCATCAGCAGTAGTAGCAGTATCATCAGAAGTAGTAGCATCAGCAGTATCAGCATCATCAGCAGCATCAGCAGTAGTAGCAGCATCAGCAGTAGTAGTAGTAGCAGCATCAGCAGTAGTAGCAGCATCAGCAGTAGTAGTAGCAGTATCATCAGCAGTAGTAGCAGCATCAGCAGTAGTAGCAGTATCTGCATCATCAGCAGCATTAGCAGCAGCATCATCATCATCATCAGCAGTAGCAGCATCAGCAGTAGTAGCAGCATCAGCATCAGCAGTAGTAGCAGCATCAGCATCAGCAGTAGTAGCAGTATCATCAGCAGTAGTAGCAGCATCAGCACCATCAGCACCATCATCGTAATCAGCATCATCATCAGCAGGAGTACCATCATCAGCACCATCATCAGTACCATCGTAATCAGCATCATCATCAGTAGAACCATCAACATCAACAGCAGCACATGCATGCACCGCGTGTGTGTGTGTCTGTGTGTGTGTCTGTGTGTGTATGTGTGTGTGTGTCTCTGTGTGTATGTGTGTGTCTGTGTGTGTGTATCTGTCTGTGTGTCTCTGTGTATGTGTCTGTGTGTGTGTATATCTGCGTGTGCATCTCTCTGTGTGTGTATCTCTGTGTGTGTATCTCTATGTGTATGTATCTGTGTGTGTATGTATCTGTGTGTGTGTGTATCTCAATGTGTGTACATCAGTGTGTGTGTATCTGTGTATCTGTGTGTATCTCTGTGTGTATCTCAGTGTGTGTGTATCTGTGTCCGGCAAAAACAACCCCCTACCTCCTCGTGGTGCCGGACGGCAACGCTGTGGTGGGCATTGCCATGGGGGGAGGGCCAATTCCGTTTGGCCTTTCCCTTCATGGCGTCTGTGACCACCACAGCGACCAAACGGGGGCTCTGGACGGGTGCGAGGGGCTGGCAACCCCTCCACCTTCAATAAATTACCACAAAACCACGTCTATAATGTCTAATTAATAAGCTTGTGCCAGAGGCCCCGGGGGTACAGGCGTCTATGATGTCTCCTGGCCAAACCCCATTTGGTGGAACCAGGAGATTTAATCTTCACCATCGGGGCTCCTCCAGAAACAACAAAAAGCCACTTCGTTTGGCCACGTGGAATATTAGAACGCTCACTGCGGAGGAGAGGCTGCCACTCCTCTGTCGGGAGCTGGACCGGTACCGCCTGGATCTCTGTGGTAATCAGGAGGTCCGGTGGACCGGCTCGGGCTCCTGCCACCATGAGGGGTGGACAGTCCTCTACTCGGGGCAGGAGATTGCCAAACAACAGGGAGTGGCTCTTCTTCTGAACAAAAGAATGAAGGGGGCGTGGGAGCGTGGCGGTGAGGTGTGGGAAGCTGTAAGCCCCAGGCTACTTTGGGCTCGCCTTCCCATCAACCGGAGGCGAGGAGTGGTGGTCGTGGTTACTTATGCCCCCACCGAAGACGAACATCCGTGGAGGGATGCAGGCAAGGCCGATGAGTCAGCATTTCTGTGAAGTCCTGGGGGAGGGGAAATCCCTCAGCCAGGAAAACATCGTGGCACAAAGTGGGGATGACCCTGCTGAGGCTGTGGTGCCTCAAATATTGGAAGAAGAAGTCACCCCCCCTGTGAGTGGCTGGCTGAAGTGCCATCTGTTGAGAAAGTACTGAAGGCGATCCAGAGTCTGAGACCAGGAAAGGCACCGGGCAGAGATGATCTCCCAAGCGAAATGCTGAGGGAGGGTGGCATTTGTGCACTGACTGCCCTACATGACATCATAACAACAGTCTGAACCACTGGACGGGTTCCGCAGGATTGGAAGGATGCCCTGGTGGTCCCCCTCTTCAAGAAGGGGGACCGCACAGACTGTAACAACTACAGGGGCATCTCACTCCTCAATGTGCCGAGAAAGGTCCTGGCAAGGATTATTCAACATTGCCTTGCCAGGCACGCTGAGGAGAGGCTTGCGGAGCCCCAATGCGGTTTCAGGAAAGGGCGGTCCTGCACAGATGCCATATTTGATTTATTGACCTGATCAAGGCCTATGATACCATCAGTAGGTCTGGCTCTGGGTTGTTCTTTGTGCTTTCGGAGTCCCTGACCCTCTGCTCACGCTCATTAAGGACCTTCATGATGGTGAGCGGGGCCCGAGTTAAACTACGTGGCCGGGAGTCGGAGCCTTTCCCTGTACACCTTGGGGTGCGACAGGGATGTCCTCTGGCTCCCACATTATTTAACATCTATTTTGACTACGTAGTTCGTGAAGCCTTCAATAGCTGTACCGGGGGAATCTCCAATTTGGTACAGATATAATGGGAGGCTGATCGATGCCCCGGGTGCGATCAAGGGATGGCTCCCTATTGGTCAACCACGTTATGTATGTCGATGATTTGGTAATAGCTGCTCATTCAGAGGAGGAGTTGGAGACGCTGCCTGCTGAGACTGGAGCGTGCCACTAAGAGGTGGGGCCTTACCATCAGCCCCACCAAAACGAAGCACCTGCCTGGGTATTTTGTACCATCGGACACTCCACCCCCACAACTCCCAATCGGTGATGGGGCAGTTGTGGAGAGAGTGGAGATGTTTCCCATACCTTGGCAGTGTGCTTATGACCGGCTCCAGTTTAACAGCAGAGGTCTCACTCCGAATCAGTCGAGCGGCAATATCTTTTCATCGGCTGTGTAACGCTGTGTGGAAGCTACCTGGTCTGTCGCTCCGCACGAAGCTTCAAGTCTTCTCGGCCACAGTCATTCCCTCCATTCTCCAAGCTTGCGAAACGTGGACCCCCCTGATGAAGCATCTTCACCGGTTGGAAACATTTGGCTGGCCTGCCTACGATCCATCTTGGGGTTGGCACAGTAGAGGGCACAGATGGTGCATCAGCCAGTCATCTCGGTCATCTCAGTCAGTCGACCCGTGGCACCTGCTGGGTCTGCCCCGTGACCTCCTGCAGCGGACGTTCGACACTTCACGTGGCCTCAAGGTGCACATGGCCTGGCACAAGCGTCGTGGTGACGTCCACCGCCACTTAGTGGCGAATGGCGGTTGTTGTTGTATGTGTCTGTGTGTGTGTGTGTGTCTATCTGTGTGTATGTGTGTGTATATCTGTGTGTGTGTATCTGTGTGCATGTATCTGTGTGTGTGTATCTGTGTGTGTGTATCTGTGTGTGTGTGTATGTATCTGTGTGTCTGTGTGTGTATCTGTGTGGTGTGTGTATCTGGTGTGTGTGGTATGTATCTGTGTGTCTGTGTGTGTATCTGTGTGTGTGTATCTGTGTGTGTGTGTATATGTGCGTCTATGTGCGTATTTCTGTGTGTCTCTGTGTGTATCTGTGTGTCTGTGTGTGTGTCTGTGTGTATGTATCTGTGTGTATGTGTGTGTGTCTGTGTGTATCTGTGTGTATGTATCTGTGTATCTGTCTGTGTCTATCTGTGTGTATCTGTGTGTCTATGTGTGTCTTTGTGTTTCTGTGTGTGTCTGTATCTGCGTGTCTGTGTATCTGTGTGTATGTATCTGTGTGTATCTGTGTGTGTATGTGTGTGTGTCTGTGTGTATCTGTGTATATGTATCTGTGTATCTGTCTGTGTGTATATGTGTGTCTATGTGTGTCTTTGTGTTTCTGTGTGTGTCTGTGTCTGTATCTGCGTGTCTGTGTATCTGTGTGTATGTATCTGTGTGTATCTGTGTGTATCTGTGTGTGTGTATCTGTGTGTGTGTATCTGCGTGTATGTGTGTGTATCTACGTGTATGTATCTGTGTCTGTGTGTGTGTATGTGTGCATGTATCTGTGTGTGTGTGTCTGTGTGTGTCTGTATGTATCTGTGTGTGTATGTATCTGTGTGTATGTGTGTGTCTGTGTGTGTGTGGCTGTGTGTGCGTCTGTGTGCGTCTGTGTGTAACTGTGTGTCTGTGTGTTTGTCTGTGTGTGTATCTGTGTGTCTGTGTGTGTGTGTATCTGTCTGTCTATGTGTGTGTATCTGTGTGTTTCTGTGTGTTTCTGTGTGTATGTATCTGTGTGTATCTGTGTGTCTGTGTGTGTCTGTGTGTGTGTGTGTCTGTAGATGTGTGTGTGTGTATCTGTGTGTTTCTGTGTGTATCTGTGTGTCTGTGTGTGTCTGTATCTGTGTGTCTGTGTATCTGTGTGTATGTATCTGTGTGTATCTGTGTATGTATCTGTGTTTCTGTGTGTATCTGTGTGTATCTGTGTATGTATCTATGTATATGTATCTGTGTGTATGTATCTGTGTGTATGTATCTGTGTGTATGTATCTGTGTGTCTGTGTATCTGTGTGTGTATCTGTGTATGTATCTATGTATATGTATCTGTGTGTATGTATCTGTGTGTATGTATCTGTGTGTATGTATCTGTGTGCATGTATCTGTGTGTATGTATCTGTGTGTATGTATCTGTGTGTATGTATCTGTGTGTATGTATCTATGTATATGTATCTGTGTGTATGTATCTGTGTGTATGTATCTGTGTGTATGTATCTGTGTGTATGTATCTGTGTGCATGTATCTGTGTGTATGTATCTGTGTGTATGTATCTGTGTGTATGTATCTGTGTGTGTCTGTGTGTATCTGTGTGTATGTGTGTGTGTGTATGTGTGTGTCTGTGTGTGTGGTTGTGTGTGCGTCTGTGTGTAACTGTGTGTCTGTGTGTATGTGTGTTTGTCTGTGTGTGAATCTGTGTGTGTGTGTCTGTATATGTGTGTGTGTATCTGTGTGTTTCTGTGTGTATCTGTCTGTCTATCTGTGTGTCTGTGTGTATATGTGTGTGTATGTGTGTGTGTCTGTGTGTATCTGTGTGTATATGTGTGTGTATGTTTGTGTGTCTGTGTGTATCTGCGTCTGTGTTTGTGTCTGTATCTGTGTGTGTGTATCTGTGTGTATGTATCTGTGTGTATCTGTGTGTGTGTATCTGTCTGTGTGTATCTGTGTGTATGTGTGTGTATATCTGTGTGTATGTATCTGTATGTATATATGTGTGTATGTATCTGTGTGCATGTATCTCTGTGTGTGTGTGTCTGTGTGTGTGTGTGTGTCTGTGTGTGTCTGTGTGTGTGTCTGTGTGTGTGTCTGTGTGTGTCTGTGTGTGTGTTTGTGTGTGTGTCTGTGTGTGTGTGTGTGTCTGTGTGTGTCTGTGTGTGTGTGTCTGTGTGTGTGTCTGTGTGTGTCTGTGTGTGTCTGTGTGTGTCTGTGTGTGTGTATCTGTGTGTGTGTGTCTGTGTGTGTGTCTGTGTGTGTCTGTGTGTGTGTGTGTCTGTGTGTGTGTGTCTGTGTGTGTGTCTGTGTGTGTCTGTGTGTGTGTCTGTGTGTGTGTGTCTGTGTGTCTGTGTGTGTGTGTCTGTGTGTCTGTGTGTGTGTCTGTGTGTGTGTCTGTATGTGTGTCTGTGTGTGTGTGTGTGTCTGTGTGTGTGTGTGTCTTATCTGCTTCACAGCGGGTCTCCCACTCTCATCTCCTCCTCCTCCTCCACCTCCTCGTCGTCTTCTCGCGAGAGATGCCCCCACCCCCTCCCCCACCTCCCCCACCTCCTCACACCTCCTCACACCTCCTCACCTCGCCCCCTCCCTCGAACCATCATCACCGTCATCCCCCACCACGTGACCTCCTCCTCCTCGTCACCCCGACCTCGTCACCCCCACCACGTGACCTCCTCCTCCTCGTCACCCCCACCTCGTCACCCCCACCACGTGACCTCCTCCTCCTCCTCGTCACCCCGACCACGTGACCTCCTCCTCCTCCTCCTCGTCAACGCGTCTCCCTCCTCGTCCGCAGCGCAGCAGCTCCAGAGATGCAGAGGGGGGCGGGGCGATGCGGGGGGAGGAGGGAGGGAGGGAGGGGGTGATGCAGGGAGAAGTGGGCGGAGCTTAGAGGAAGAGAGGGGGGGTGATGCGGGGGGAAGTGGGCGGGGCGTAGAGGGAGGGGGGGGCGAAGCGGGGGGGAGGGAGGGGGGGGTGATGCGGGGGGGGAGTGGGCGGAGCTTAGAGGAAGGGGGGCGGGGTGATGCGGGGGGGAGGGGGCGGGGCTCGGAGGGAATGAGGGGAGGGGCTGCGGGAATGGAGGGGGGAAGAGAGGGAGAGAGAGAGGGGGTAGAGAGAGAGAGGGGGGGGGGTAGAGAGAGGGGGGGTAGAGAGAGGGGGGGGGTAGAGAGAGGGGGGGTAGAGAGAGAGGGGGGGGGGGGTGGAGAGAGAGGGGGGGGGTAGAGAGAGAGAGGGGGGGGTAGAGAGAGGGGGGGGGTAGAGAGAGAGGGGGGGGGGTAGAGTGAGAGGGGGGGGGTAGAGAGAGAGGGGGGGGGGGTGGAGAGAGAGGGGGGGGTAGAGAGAGAGAGGGGGGGGTAGAGAGAGGGGGGGGTAGAGAGAGAGGGGGGGGGGTAGAGTGAGAGGGGGGGGGGGGGTAGAGAGAGAGGGGGGGGGGTGGAGAGAGAGGGGGGGGGTAGAGAGAGAGAGGGGGGGGGTAGAGAGAGGGGGGGGGTAGAGAGAGAGGGGGGGGGTAGAGTGAGAGGGGGGGGGGGTAGAGAGAGAGGGGGGGGGGGTGGAGAGGAGAGGGGGGGGGGTGGAGAGAGAGGGGGGGGGGTGGAGTGAGAGGGGGGGTAGAGAGAGAGAGGGGGGGGTAGAGAGAGGGGGGGGGGTAGAGAGAGAGGGAGGGGGTTAGAGTGAGAGGGGGGGGGGGGGTAGAGAGAGAGGGGGGGGTGGAGAGAGAGGGGGGGGGTGGAGAGAGAGGGGGGGGGGGTGGAGAGAGAGGGGGGGGTAGAGAGAGAGAGGGGGGGGTAGAGAGAGGGGGGGGTAGAGAGAGAGGGGGGGGGTAGAGTGAGAGGGGGGGGGGGGTAGAGAGAGAGGGGGGGGGGTGGAGAGAGAGGGGGGGGGGGGGTGGAGAGAGAGGGGGGGGGGTGGAGTGAGAGGGGGGGGTGGAGAGAGAGGGGGGGGGGTGGAGAGAGAGGGGGGGGGGTAGAGAGAGAGGGGGGGTAGAGAGAGAGGAGGGGGGGGGGTAGAGTGAGAGGGGGGGGTAGAGAGAGAGGGGGGGGTAGAGAGAGAGGGGGGGGTAGAGAGAGAGGGGGGGGGTGGAGAGAGAGGGGGGGGGGGTGGAGAGAGAGGGGGGGGGGTGGAGAGAGAGGGGGGGGGGTAGAGAGAGAGGGGGGGGGGGTGGAGAGAGAGGGGGGGGGGTGGAGAGAGAGGAGGGGGGGGGTGGAGAGAGAGGGGGGGGGTAGAGAGAGAGGGGGGGGTAGAGAGAGAGGGGGGGGGGGGTGGAGAGAGAGGGGGGGGGGGGGGTGGTGAGAGTGGGGGGGGGGGTGGAGAGAGAGGGGGGGGGGTAGAGAGAGAGGGGGGGGGGGTGGAGAGTGAGGGGGGGGGTGGAGAGAGAGGGGGGGGTTAGAGAGAGGGGGGGGGGGGGGTTAGTGAGTGAGGGGGGGGTGGAGAGAGAGGGGGGGGGGGGTGGAGAGAGAGGGGGGGGTAGAGAGAGAGGGGGGGGGGTGGAGAGAGAGGGGGGGGGGTGGAGAGAGAGGGGGGGGGTAGAGAGAGAGGGGGGGGTAGAGAGAGAGGGGGGGGGGTGGAGAGAGAGGGGGGGGTGAGAGTGAGGGGGGGGGGTAGAGAGAGAGGGGGGGGGGTGAGTGAGAGGGGGGGGTGGAGAGAGAGGGGGGGGGGGTGAGAGAGAGGGGGGGGTGGAGAGAGGTGGGGGGGGGGTGGAGAGAGAGGGGGGGGGGGGTAGAGAGAGAGGGGGGGGGTTAGAGAGAGAGAGGGGGGGTAGAGAGAGAGAGGGGGGGGGGTAGAGAGAGAGGGGGGGGGTAGAGAGTGAGGGGGGGGTAGGAGAGAGAGGGGGGGGGGTAGAGAGAGAGGGGGGGGGGGTAGAGTGGAGAGGGGGGGGGTAGAGAGAGAGGGGGGGGGGGTAGAGAGAGGGGGGGGGGGGTAGAGAGAGGGGGGGGTAGAGAGAGAGGGGGGTGGGGGGTAGAGAGGTATGGTCATGTGACCCACACCACGTGTCTCTGGGAAACTCATCCAGCAGTGGAGTGGCACACGGTTATGTGTGAGTGGGGTGGGTGGGTGGGTGAGTGAATTGTTGGGTGGGTGGGTAGGTTGGTGAGTGAATTGATGGGTGAGTGGGTGGGTGGGTTGGTGAGTGAATTGATGGGTGAGTGGGTGGGTAGGTTGGTGAGTTAATTGATGGGTGAGTGAGTGGGTGGGTTGGTGAGCGAATTGATGGGTGAGTGAGTGGGTGGGTTGGTGAGTGAATTGATGGGTGAGTGGGTGGGTGGGTTGGTGAGTTAATTGATGGGTGAGTGAGTGGGTGGGTTGGTGAGCGAATTGATGGGTGAGTGAGTGGGTGGGTTGGTGAGCGAATTGATGGGTGAGTGAGTGGGTGGGTTGGTGAGCGAATTGATGGGTGAGTGGGTGGGTGGGTTGGTGAGTTAATTGATGGGTGAGTGAGTGGGTGGGTTGGTGAGCGAATTGATGGGTGAGTGAGTGGGTGGGTTGGTGAGTGAATTGATGGGTGAGTGGGTGGGTGGGTTGGTGAGCGAATTGATGGGTGAGTGAGTGGGTGGGTTGGTGAGTGAATTGATGGGTGAGTGGGTGGGTGGGTTGGTGAGTGAATTGATGGGTGAGTGGGTGGGTGGGTGGGTGGGTGAGTGAATTGATGGGTGAGTGAGTGGGTGGGTTGGTGAGTGAATTGATGGATGAGTGGGTGGGTGGGTTGGTGAGTGAATTGATGGGAGAGTGGGTGGGTGGGTTGGTGAGTGAATTGATGGGTGAGTGAGTGGGTTGGTTGGTGAGCGAATTAAAGGGTGAGTGAGTGGGTGGGTTGGTGAGTGAATTGTTGGGTGAGTGGGTGGGTGGGTTGGTGAGTGAATTGATGGGTGAGTGGGTGGGTGGGTTGGTGAGTGAATTGATGGGTGAGTGGGTGGGTGGGTTGGTGAGTGAATTGATGGGTGAGTGGATGGGTGGGTTGGTGAGTGAATTGATGGGTGAGTGGGTGGGTGGGTTGGTGAGTGAATTGATGGGTGAGTGAGTGGGTGGGTTGGTCGGTGAGTGAATTGATGGGTGAGTGAGTGAGTGAGTGGATTAATTTGTGGTGAGTGGGTGGGTTGGTGAGTGAATTGATGGGTGAGTGAGTGAGTGGGTTGGTGAGTGAATTGATGGGTGAGTGAGTGGGTGGGTTGGTGAGTGAATTGATGGGTGAGTGAGTGGGTTGGTGAGTGAATTGTTGGGTGAGTGAGTGGGTTGGTGAGTGAATTGATGGGTGAGCGAGTTTGGTTAATGCGTGGACCTGCTTTGCCAATACCAAAATATAATAATGATAGGGGTTTTCCCCCTTTTTTTTCTGGGAACAAAACTGAAACCTTTCTACGATGATTCATGTCACTGCATTAACCACGATACTTGCAGTCAAAATGCAAACAAAAAACACACTGATAATATATGAAAGTGTAAGAACCTATTACTATATTGTGCCACTGGTAAAGGAGATGTCTCATAGTGTAAATGCTTACCCTGAGCTCTCAATACTCTGATGGTGCGCTGTCTTTGAGTTGTGCGCCTTTTGGCGTCATCTGGTCCAACACCAGGGTGAGACGAGGCTCTAAGAAAAGCTGTCTCGGGTGTGGACCAATCAACCTCAAGGACAGTGCATATCATTATCATCATCATCATCAGAGTTGTTTATTTTTGTTTGCATTTTGACTGCTTGTGTTGTGGTTATTGCAAACATGATCCCTTGTACAAAGGTGTCAGTTTTTGTACCAGTCGAAAGGGTAAAACCCTATCACTATATTTCGCCACTGGTAAAGGAGACGTCTCATAGAATAGATGATGAATTGTCCGTGAAACCGTTTTATTGCCAGAAAAAAGGGTGAAAACCCCTGCTATTATATTTTGGTACTGGCAAAGCAGGTCTAATGATGTAGATGTTCACCCCGAGGCCTCATTACTTTGATAGTGGCATTCTCTTTGAGCTGTGGACGCTTTTTGCGAGCACCAATTGGATCGAGGCTCTAAAGAAAGCCATCCCTTGGAGTGGACCAATCAGCTTCAAGGACAATTCATCATAACAACAACAACAACAAACATGTTTTTCTGGCCTGGACTTTTGCAGCTGTTCTAGACTAATTTCAGGGTGCCGATTCCAAATATGATCTCAGATTTGCTCCATCACATCTCATTTTTATGCCATCGGCATACCCCATTTTCATTGATTTTACCCGAATTTAACTCCGTCACTTATGATTGCAAGTTGTTGCGAGGCAGTGACTGCTTTAGTGTTAAAACGTGGTGCTGTATTTTTAGCATAGTGTGTTTATAACATCATTTCATGTAGATATCCACTTTTATTTAATATTTTTCTTCCGCAGTTTTCATTGAAAATGCAACAACATTTGACATCTCAAAAACCTGATGTGTCAGTTTGTTGCCAGATAAAAGGGTAAAAAAAACAATTATCATATTTTTTACTGGCAAATGAGGTACCAATCTCTTTTCTCAATATCATCGTTGTACACACAACGTGGGTGTCATTCCTCCACGGTGCCCTGGGTTCATTCTGCCATTGCACTCCACCGAGTGCTGGACAGCGATTTGAATGCCAGTCTGACATCTAGTAATAGTTTTTATACCCTTTCAACTGCTACAAAAACTGACACCTTTGTACGAGGCATCATGTTTGCGATAACCACAACACAAGCAGTCAAAATGCAAACAAAAAGAGAGAACTCTGATGATGATGATGATGATATGCACTGTCCTTGAAGTTGATTGGTCCACACCCGAGACAGCTTTCCTTAGAGCCTAGTCTCACATGGTCCTTGAAGTTGATTGGTCCACACCCGAGACAGCTTTCCTTAGAGCCTAGTCTCACATGGTCCTTGAAGTTGATTGGTCCACACCCGAGACAGCTTTCCTTAGAGCCTAGTCTCACATGGTCCTTGAAGTTGATTGGTCCACACCCGAGACAGCTTTCCTTAGAGCCTAGTCTCACATGGTCCTTGAAGTTGATTGGTCCACACCCGAGACAGCTTTCCTTAGAGCCTAGTCTCACATGGTCCTTGAAGTTGATTGGTCCACACCCGAGACAGCTTTCCTTAGAGCCTAGTCTCACATGGTCCTTGAAGTTGATTGGTCCACACCCGAGACAGCTTTCCTTAGAGCCTAGTCTCACATGGTCCTTGAAGTTGATTGGTCCACACCCGAGACAGCTTTCCTTAGAGCCTAGTCTCACATGGTCCTTGAAGTTGATTGGTCCACACCCGAGACAGCTTTCCTTAGAGCCTAGTCTCACATGGTCCTTGAAGTTGATTGGTCCACACCCGAGACAGCTTTCCTTAGAGCCTAGTCTCACATGGTCCTTGAAGTTGATTGGTCCACACCCGAGACAGCTTTCCTTAGAGCCTAGTCTCACATGGTCCTTGAAGTTGATTGGTCCACACCCGAGACAGCTTTCCTTAGAGCCTAGTCTCACATGGTCCTTGAAGTTGATTGGTCCACACCCGAGACAGCTTTCCTTAGAGCCTAGTCTCACATGGTCCTTGAAGTTGATTGGTCCACACCCGAGACAGCTTTCCTTAGAGCCTAGTCTCACATGGTCCTTGAAGTTGATTGGTCCACACCCGAGACAGCTTTCCTTAGAGCCTAGTCTCACATGGTCCTTGAAGTTGATTGGTCCACACCCGAGACAGCTTTCCTTAGAGCCTAGTCTCACATGGTCCTTGAAGTTGATTGGTCCACACCCGAGACAGCTTTCCTTAGAGCCTAGTCTCACATGGTCCTTGAAGTTGATTGGTCCACACCCGAGACAGCTTTCCTTAGAGCCTAGTCTCACATGGTCCTTGAAGTTGATTGGTCCACACCCGAGACAGCTTTCCTTAGAGCCTAGTCTCCATTGGTGTTGGACCAGATGACGCCAAAAGGCGCACAACTCAAAGACAATGCACCATCAGAGTATGAGAGCTCGGGGTGAAAGCATTTACACCATTGGTACCTCTAAGGAAAGCTGTCTCGGGTGTGGACCAATCAACTTCAAGGACAGTGCATATCATTATCAGAGTTATGTTTTTTGTTTGCATTATGGCTGCAGGTATTGTGGTCTATGCAAACATGACTCCTTGTAAAAAAGGTGTCAGTTTTGTTGCCAGATAGAAGGGTAAAAAAACAATTATCATATAGACGACACGTTCTACTTACACCATTGGAGCCTCATTTGCCAGTAGCAAAATATGACATTGTATTATTATATTAACGTTCTACTTAATTAAATAGACTTTTTTTAAATAAATGTTTTCTCCTACAACATCAGAGTGCAGCGCCACATTAAATACGCACTACAATGACAATAGTTTAAAGCGATTTGAAGCATGTTTTATATTTTTTGGGGGGGGGGGGGGGTCTGACTTCGTACAAAATCTCGTGACGTCATTTATGGACTGCCCTTTAAGATAAAAGGAAAATATTGAAAAGCACAAAAAATAAAATAACCAAAAAACCCTTTTAAAAAAAGGGCTCTTAGAAAATAGTCCTCAGGATGGTTTGTTGAGACAGCCTTTAAAAATTAACCCGTAAAAACAAAGTGTTTCACTCTAAATCCTTTATATGCGTGGCGGCTAGAGTCCTCTCGTCCTCTGGCTTGAGATGGCTGCCACCTATGGGTCAGATGATTGCATTGCACCATTAAGCAATTGGTAATTTAATATAATATTTTAGTCCTAAAAAGTGTAACATTTTGGACATTTTTTTACACGAACATTAATTGTCACGCACAACGAGTCTGTGTGCAAAATGTCAGCTCGATTGGATCACGGGGAAGTGGGTTAAAAAAACGACCGAAAGATTTGCACGGTCCTAAGCAAGCAAGCAAGCGAACTTTATATAAAGGGTTTAAAAAATTAACCCGTAAAAACAATGTTTTTCACTCTAAATCCTTTATATGCGTGGCGGCTAGAGTCCTCTCGTCCTCTGGCTTGAGATGGCTGCCACCTATGGGTCAGATGATTGCATTGCACCATTAAGCAATTGGTAATTTAATATAATATTTTAGTCCTAAAAAGTGTAACATTTTGGACATTTTTTTACACGAACATTAATTGTCACGCACAACGAGTCTGTGTGCAAAATGTCAGCTCGATTGGATCACGGGGAAGTGGGTTTTAAAAAAACGACCGAAAGATTTGCACGGTCGCAAGCGCGCAAGCACGCAAGCAGGCAAGCGAACTTTATATAAAGGATTTAAAAAGATGAACAAAGTTTCTGATTTCTGTGGCGTACCAAGTAAGCAAACAAGCATGTGTACGTGGCTTTTCCTACCAAGAAATATCTCAGAAACCTGCCGGACATCAAAGAGAAAGAGAGGACGAATTACGATGCTTGAAATTTAAAATGTCACTTTTTTTCCATAATAAACGTTTTTGGGTTTAGATCGCGTTATTATTTATAAATGTGTCGTAACCCTCCACCACCCGACACGGCCAATCAGTAAAACATGTGTCACGTTTTCAAAGGACAACATAATTGACTTCTTTAGCCCACCGGTTTGTGTTGAAGAGAGAATCAACAGCATTTTAAAATTTGAGTAGTAGTACGACGTTTCGCTGATGATTACAATCAGCTTCATCGGGCAAGAATGGTCGTTTGTGTGTGGGTGGGTGACTGTGTGTGTGTGTGACTGTGTGTGTGTGTCTATGTGTGTGTGTGTGTCACGGTGTGTGTGTGGCCGTTTGTGTGTGGGTGGGTGACTGTGTGTGTGTGTCTATGTGTGTGTGTGTGTCACGGTGTGTGTGTGGACGTTTGTGTGTGGGTGGGTGACTGTGTGTGTGTGTGTCTGTGTGTGTGGGTGACTGTGTGTGTGGGTGTGTGTGTGACCGTATGTCTGTGTGTGTGTCGGGGTGTGTGACTGTGTCTGTGTGTGTGTGACTGTGTGTGTGTGACTGTGTCTGTGTGTGCGTTCGCTTGTGTGGGGGAGGGGAGTGGTTGTGGCTCCGCACAGATGGATTTATGGAGAGGAGAGGGAGTAGGTCAGATGAAGCGAGAGAGTGGGGGGTGGGAGAGAGTGGGGGGGGGGGAGAGAGAGGGAGTGGGTGAGGGAGGGAGAGGTAGGGTGGGAGATAGAGGGAGCGAGAGGTGGGGGTTTACATAAAGCAAAGTTATTATTTAAAAAAATAATTACGAAATTATAAAAGAAGCAAAGTGCCGACTACACCGAGCATCTTCTTGTTTCCACTGATCGTAAAAAAAAAATAGGGAGAAAGAGGCAGAGAGATGGAGGGAGGAGGGAGGGAGGGAGGGAGAGTGGGGGGAGAGGGAGAGTGGGGGGAGAGGGAGAGTGGGGGGAGAGAGGCAGAGAGATGGAGGGAGGGAGGGAGGGAGAGTGGGGGGAGAGGGAGAGTGGGGGGAGAGAGGCAGAGAGATGGAGGGAGGAGGGAGGGAGGGAGAGTGGGGGAGAGGGAGAGTGGGGGGAGAGAGGCAGAGAGATGGAGGGAGGGAGGGAGGGAGGGAGGGAGAGTGGGGGGAGAGGGAGAGTGGGGGGAGAGAGGCAGAGAGATGGAGGGAGGGAGGGAGGGAGGGAGAGTGGGGGGAGAGGGAGAGTGGGGGGAGAGGGAGAGTGGGGGGAGAGAGGCGAGAGATGGAGGGAGGAAGGGAGGGAGGGAGAGTGGGGGGAGAGGGAGAGTGGGGGGAGAGGGAGAGTGGGGGGGAGAGAGGCAGAGAGATGGAGGGAGGAGGGAGGGAGGGAGAGTGGGGGGAGAGGGAGAGTGGGGGGAGAGAGGCAGAGAGATGGAGGGAGGAGGGAGGGAGGGAGAGTGGGGGGAGAGGGAGAGTGGGGGGAGAGGGAGAGTGGGGGGGAGAGAGGCAGAGAGATGGAGGGAGGAAGGGAGGGAGGGAGAGTGGGGGGAGAGGGAGAGTGGGGGGAGAGGGAGAGTGGGGGGAGAGAGGCAGAGAGATGGAGGGAGGAGGGAGGGAGGGAGAGTGGGGGGAGAGGGAGAGTGGGGGGAGAGAGGCAGAGAGATGGAGGGAGGAGGGAGGGAGGGAGAGTGGGGGAGTGGGAGAGTGGGGGAGAGGGAGAGTGGGGGGTGTGGCAGAGAGATGGAGGGAGGAGGGAGGGAGGGAGTGGGGGGAGAGGGAGTGGGGGGAGAGAGGAGAGATGGAGGGAGGGAGGGAGGGAGGGAGAGTGGGGGGAGAGGGAGAGTGGGGGGAGAGGGAGAGTGGGGGGGAGAGAGGCAGAGAGATGGAGGGAGGAAGGGAGGGAGGGAGAGTGGGGGGAAGGGAGAGTGGGGGGAGAGGGTGAGTGGGGGGTGAGTGGGAGTGATGGTGGGTGGGAGGGTGGGAGGGAGGTGGGGGGGAGAGGGAGTGTGGGGGGAGAGGGGAGTGGGGGGGAGTGAGGCAGAGAGATGGAGGGAGGAGGGTGGGAGGGAGAGTGGGGGGGAGTGGGAGAGTGGGGGGGAGAAAGAGGCAGAGAGATGGAGGGAGGAGGGAGGGAGGGAGGGAGAGTGGGGAGTGAGTGGGGGGAGAGGGGAGAGTGGGGG
>NW_027621407.1:0-19163 GCF_964198595.1 Lampetra fluviatilis | reverse complement strand
GTCTTCTCGGTCTTCTCGGTCTTCTCGGTCTTCTCGGTCTTCTCAGTCTTCTCAGTCTTCTCGGTCTTCTCGGTCTTCTCAGTCTTCTCAGTCTTCTCGGTCTTCTCGGTCTTCTCGGTCTTCTCGGTCTTCTCGGTCTTCTCAGTCTTCTCAGTCTTCTCGGTCTTCTCAGTCTTCTCAGTCTTCTCGGTCTTCTCGGTCTTCTCGGTCTTCTCAGTCTTCTCGGTCTTCTCGGTCTTCTCGGTCTTCTCAGTCTTCTCGGTTTTCTCGGTCTTCTCGGTCTTCTCAGTCTTCTCGGTTTCTCTCTCAGTCTTCTCAGTCTTCTCAGTCTTCTCGGTCTTCTCAGTCTTCTCAGTCTTCTCGGTCTTCTCGGTTTCTCGGTCTTCTCGGTCTGCTCGGTCTTCTCAGTCTTCTCGGTCTTCTCAGTCTTCTCGGTCTTCTCAGTCTTCACAGTCTTCTCAGTCTGCTCAGTCTTCTCGGTTTTCTCAGTCTTCTCAGTCTTCTCGGTCTTCTCGGTCTTCTCGGTCTTCTCGGTCTGCTCGGTCTTCTCAGTCTTCTCAGTCTTCTCAGTCTTCTCGGTTTTCTCGGTCTGCTCGGTCTTCTCAGTCTTCTCGGTCTTCTCAGTCTTCTCGGTCTTCTCAGTCTTCACAGTCTTCTCAGTCTGCTCAGTCTTCTCGGTTTTCTCGGTCTTCTCGGTCTGCTCGGTCTTCTCAGTCTTCTCGGTCTTCTCGGTCTGCTCGGTCTTCTCGGTCTTCTCGGTCTTCTCGGTCTTCTCGGTCTTCTCAGTCTTCTCGGTCTGCTCAGTCTTCTCGGTCTTCTCGGTCTTCTCGGTCTTCTCAGTCTTCTCAGTCTTCTCAGTCTTCTTAGTCTGCTCAGTCTTCTCGGTTTTCTCGGTCTTCTCGGTCTTCTCGGTCTTCTCGGTCTTCTCGGTCTTCTCAGTCTTCTCAGTCTGCTCAGTCTTCTCAGTCTTCTCGGTCTTCTCGGTCTTCTCAGTCTTCTCGGTCTTCTCGGTCTTCTCGGTCTTCTCAGTCTTCTCGGTCTTCTCAGTCTTCTCGGTCTTCTCGGTCTTCTCAGTCTTCTCAGTCTTCTCAGTCTGCTCAGTCTTCTCGGTCTTCTCGGTCTTCTCGGTCTTCTCAGTCTTCTCGGTCTTCTCGGTCTTCTCAGTCTTCTCAGTCTTCTCGGTCTTCTCGGTCTTCTCAGTCTTCTCAGTCTTCTCAGTCTTCTCGGTCTTCTCGGTCTTCTCGGTCTTCTCGGTCTTCTCAGTCTTCTCGGCCAGTCAGCCCACGGCACCTGGGTCTGTCTGTCCCGTGACCTCTTGCAGGTGAGCCTTCGACACTGCACGCGATAGCATCAAAGTGCACCTAGCCTGGCACAAGAACCGTGGTTACGTTATCGCCACTTAGTGGTGAACGACGGTTGTTATAAAATGGGGTGTGTGGACTTGTGGGGTGTATGTTGTGTGTGGTGTGTATACTGTGTATGGTGTGGTGTAGGGTCTGTGTGTTGTGTATGACGTGTATGGTGTGTATTATTTTGTATATGCATAGTGTGTATGATGTGTACGGTGTATATGGTGTGTGTAGCGTGTGTTGTGTATGGTGTGCATGGTGTGTTGTGTGTATAGTGTAGGTATAGTGTATGGTGTGTTGTATAGTGTGTATGGTGTGTGTTGTGTATAGTGTGGTGTATAGTGTGTATGTTGTGGGGTGTATGGTGTGTTGTGTGTGTGGTGTGCATGGTGTGTATGGTGTGTGGTGTGTGTGGTGTATGTGGTTTATATGGTGTGTGGTGTGTGTGGTGTGTAAAGTGTGTGGTGTGTATGGTGTGTGGTGTGTGGTTTATGTGGTGTATGGTATGAATGGTTTGTGTGGTGTGTGGTGTGTGTGGTGTGTAGTGTGTGGTGTATGGTGTGTATGGTGTGTGTGGTGTGTGTGGTGTGTGTGGTGTATGGTATGCATGGTGTGTGTGGTGTGTGTGGTGTATGGTATGCATGGTGTGTATGGTGTGTGGTTTGTGTGGTGTGTGTGGTGTGTGGTGTGTGTGTGTGGTGTGTGTGTGTGGTTTGTGTGGTGTGTATGGTATGCATGGTGTGTGGTGTGTATGGTATGCATGGTCTGTGTGGTGTTGCGTGTTGTGTTCCCTTCTGTGCTCGTAGACGCGTCGCGTGATTGACGCCAATTAGTGGAGGGGCCTCGCGCCGCTTCAAAGCGGATAAACAAACACGGGGGGAGTGGGGGGTGGGGGCTGAACCCTCACGCCCCCCAATCCCCGCCCCTCACTTCCATCAGACCGCTCTCAGGAGCGCGCGCGCGTTTATCGTGCTCCGATGTCTCATCCCGAGTGCGAGACGAGCAGAGAGGGTGCGGCGATCACGGAGGAGGAGGGGGGGGGGGACGAGACGGGGACGAGGGGGGGAGGGGGGGATGCTAGGAGGCGGAGGTGCCTAGGAGAAAGAAGAGGCATTTGACAGACGACGACGATGTGTTGACGAGGAGGAGAGAGGAGGAGGGGGGGGGTGATGGCGATCTTCCTCCACACCGACGTCACCGAAGCCTTCTCTCCGCTTTGCCGCCGGGAAAGAATATAAACACCGCCGTAACAATAAAAATAAAGAAAGAAAACCGTCCCCGCGATAAGAAACTAACCGCCACAGTAAACAGTAAACAACACCGATAAACAGCGAACACTCCGGCACAGGAACACGACGGAACGCGCGCACGAGGCATTTTGTTCCGACCTGACTCTGCCCCCCCCCCCCCGCTTGTTCTAGCAGGGTCCTTCCTACCCGCCTGCCCGGCTTTTATTTTATTTGAAGACGTTTTCAGCCAAAACAATGATGACTCGTGTGCGCTATTATACACACGTGGGGAGGAGGAAACCGGAGCACTCGGATATAAAAAAAAAACCCCACGTCTTGTGCGAGGGGGCAACGCGATATCCCCGTACAGATGGATACAGATGGCGATTAGTCCGCGCTTTGATGTAGCGCCTTCTGCTGGCGAGCCAGGGGTAGATGGCACCTCCCTCGGCACTCACCCACGGCAAGGGGGGTGGGGGGGAGTTCCACAGCAACATCTGCGCGGTGAGCCACCAACCCTTGCTGCTGCCTCCACACACGCGCACAGAGTGCTGAGTTCGAGGCAACAGCCACGTGCAGCATCATCGGCAGCTCTTCAGCTGTTCGAGGCACAGCTCAGCCACGCGTCCAGGCTGTTGTTGTGTGGACATGGGCTGCGAGGTCGCCAAGAGATTAAGGTGCAGCCCTGCAATTTCTTGCTGATGCCACTCCTGGCAGAAAGCTCCCTCCCCCCCCCCTTTCCTCCCAACACTCCACTAGAGAGGCCCTCTAGTAGATTATATCTTGGCCTACTCTTCCAACGCTGGCCGGACGTATTGGAAGAGGTGGGAGTACACTTCAGGTGAGCCAAGCACCAGCGCCACATGCGGCCTGCCAATCGATATTGACTCTGTGGTGGTGGTGGTAGTGGTGGTGGAGCCGTTTGCGTTGCTGGTGGGAGTGAATACGAATCTTGGCCCCATCGTTTTCATATTCTTTGGTTCTTTCGGTAAAGTCACGTAGGTGAAAAATAAAAGTAAATACATGAAATCACGACGTTATTTTATTTTTTCACCTACGTGATTTTACCGACAGAACCAAAGAATATCGATCCTTGCAGTCACGAAAACTTCAAATCCCATTGTTTGTCACCGCGCCAGGAGGTCAAAGGGGCGACCTCCGGATCGCAAGTGGCGCGTTCGAACCCTCACACCGCGGCCGCATCCGTCGGTCACCTGGGAGGTGGCAGCGAAGGAAGTTTTGCTGGCTGGCTGGCTGCCTGACGCAAGTGCGCGGTGATGACGTCACCCGCATCCCACAACGATTGGCACACACCGCTTGTGGGGTAAATTGTCGCGCCAGCGTGTGAAGGAGTTGGCCAAACGTGGGGGGGGGGGGGGGGGGGCGTGGGGGTACTCGCTGGAGCTCCGGCTGCAGGTAAAGTACCTTCTGTCGGCAGGTGGCATCAGCAATTGCAGGCCTGTACCTCTATCTTGCTATATCTACTCGTCTTTGGGGAATCGTTGGAGCTGTGATGGTCTAGACCAGGCAAGGGATCGGCAACCGAAATAACACGAAGAGCCACTTTTTTTTCGAATTCGGTAAAAACAAAAAAAATTTGTCTAAAAAAAATAAAACAATATTTCAAGAGCCACAATTCCGTGTGAAATGAACGTCACGGAGAAGTCCTTAAAGAGCCACTGCGTGCGGCTCCAGAGCCGCAGGTTGCCGAGCCCTGGCGCGAGACTCGAGAGCGAGTTGGGTGGCTCAGCCCGACTCGATGTGTTCGAATTCACGTGGTCCATTACGCGCGATTCCCGCTCACGGACAACAACAGCGACGATTATCTAAACCGGTCCTGGGCCTCCCCTTAGGTCGACTCAGCCTCGAATGAGTGCCAGGTGCGGTGTGCGAACATCGCCACTGGGGAGACAAAGGCGGTCGGGCGTGTTGCTGGCCACCCCACCCCCTCGTGTGCCGTGCCGGCCTTCATAGGTGCTCGCTAACAGCACTTGTTATCATCTTTGTTTATGTGATCCGTTATTAATGACCGTAGCGAGCATGGAGATTCGTGTCGTCGTTGCTGCATTATTGATTGTCTACGCGTGCTGTCGCTGTGGTGTCCGCGGTGGGGTTCTGCCGTGGTGTGCGGGCACCGTGAGTCGTCGTCGTCGTTGTTGTTGGCTTCAATTGCGCGCCGCTGCGGTCAGAACCGCTCCACCCTCCGTGGGAAAGGCCGCGCGGCCGACGCATCTGCCGCATCGAAACACACTGAAAACCCCGACAAAGTAACATGGAGTTTCCAACCCACTGCTTCAATTGCCGCCAGCGTCGGACACAACGGTCACGCCGCTTTGCCATTAAACATCTGGCACTTGACCTGTGCATTGCACACCTGCACATACCCCCACATGCACACCCTACGCCTGCACACACTTATAAATACTCCACACCTGCACGCACATAACACACCTGCACGGACCACACCTGTACAGACCACGCCTGCACAGTCGTAATGTTTCCGGTCTCTTTATTGTGGCTCTGGGACGGGGGCTCGCGGCTCTACGCGGTGCAGAGGGGGAAAGGGGGGGGATTGGGTGGGGGGCGTGGGGTGGCTAGGCTGGTAACGATTCACCCCCTCCACGATTCGATTGTCTCAATGCGAAGTCTTGATCGATATTTGTATTTTATTGGCCCTCGTGGTCTGTGTGGAATCCGTAGCCGTGTGACTCTTAGAGGCAGCATCGGCACGACGCTACAGGGCCCCGATGGCGGTAAACCAACGAAGACCGCGGGGGAAGGGCGGCACGGGGCATTTATCCCCCGGTAATTTGACCTTAATTGGGTTTTCAAGCCAGCAAAACGCTGTCTCTGAACAACTAATGAGGATGAACGGAACGTTTTGAATCCTTCACGGCACTATAATATCGCTGATAATCATGATTAACGGCACGACTGGAATGCACGCACATGATATCAGACGCATTATCATTATTATTCGTAAGGATCATTATGAATACAGTATTAATATTTGGTTGAATTGCGTTCTCGACGGGTCAATGAATGACCCCCATTAAACGCCACGATATCAGAAGTTTCAGATACTGTATCGGATGTTTCCAATCATTTGACAGTGTGAGAGTTTGACAAGACAAGTGAGGTCATCCGATGCCACGAGGACGCCATGAGGACGCCACGCGCTCGTGACGCCATATTGCCCTCCCCTGTGACGTCACATTTCCCACGTGACGTCATATTTTTCAAACTCGAAAAAAAATTATCCCCGGGATTTTTTTTTTCATTTTCGGATAATCGAAAATGTCCTTATCGAAGGCCATAATTTCCCGATCCATCAACAAACAAATCGGGGATACACTCCTCCTCGAATGGATATCTGAAACTTCTGTTCATAATAAATAAATAAAAAACTACAAAAGGCCCGAAGACCGAACATTCACGGGGTGGCCGCGTGGAATTCGCGGAGGTGATGGACTGGGCTCACAGATACATATACAGTGCGGGCAACAACAAAACACTTGCGCAAATAAAGTATATGTATCCTGTATATCTACTTGCTGAATAAACGAGCAAGTATATACTCATGCATGCCACGCATGAGCCGGGAATGGAATCGATTCGTACGCTCCCGATACGATGCACGTATCCCTGAGCTCAACAATCGATGTTATCGATTCGATTAATCGTTACACGCCTAGTGGTGTGGGGGGAGGCTGCTGGGTTGGTTAGGGAGTCATGAATGCTGGGAGGGAGAGGGAGGGGGCTGGTGGGGGGTGGTATTGGAGGTTGCGGGGTAGTGTTGAGGGGGGTTCAGAAGGAGGGGGGGGTATCGAGCAGCCGTGGGGGGAAGGGGGGATCTAGAACCCCGTGAGGTCATGACCCCAGGGACCCCCCCCCCCGCACGTAACCAGGGGTCGCGATGGTGGGGGCGGGGGGTGTGTGAGGTCACGATTCGGGGGTCCTAGATTTCCCCGATTCCCCGGATCCCCACTCCCATCGCCACAGAAACCGACACGCCTCAATACAAACACCAGGTACCCCCGACAATAGCAACCCCCCCCCCCCCCGCTGCCGCCCCCCCCCCAAAAGGGGCTCGGGGCCCCTGAGACCCGGCCAGGGGGCACGAGGGGGTGGGGGGCAGGAGAGAGGGGGGGCAAGATAATCAGGGTGGGGGGCCCCTGTGGACCTGCATATGCACTGCATATGCTCCATATACACTGTATACATGCGTGTACATATATATCTACGAATAAAGCCGATATATATACTGTATGCAGTATGTGTATACTGTATACGCGTGGGTTTCGGTGGAAAAAAACGAAAAGGAGAGGGAGGAAGGAAGAAATAAAGGAAAAATAAAAACAGCCCCCCGGGGAAAATGCTGTCGCCGAAAAGACGACCCCCGAGATTTGCCCGGCGCAGCGAAAATCGCTTCCCACTCGCACCTGGATTACACCACGTGGAAAATCCAGACGATAAATGTTACTGTGTGTGTGTATATATAGAATATATCATCTCAACGGGCGGACATACCAAGACAAAATATACACCCACACACACACACGCATACACATACATGCACACGTAGGTTCTCTCACACGTAAAAAAAGACAAAGATCCCCCCGACTACCCTTAACAAACTGTTGGGGCAAGTGCTGTTAGCGAGCACCTATGAAGGCCAATACGACACACGAGGGGTGGGTGGCCAACACCACGCCCGGCCGCCTTTGTCTCCCTAGTGGCGATGCTCACACATCTCACACCAGGTACGCTTTTGAGACTGCGACGACCTAAGGGAGGCCCAAGGACCAGTTCAGATAATCGTCATCGGTGTTGGCCGTGAGCGAGAATCGAACCCGGGTCCGCCAGGTTTGTAGCGCAGTGCGCTAACCACTACACTACCGCTCCCCGCTCACGCATACATACACACAGACAGACATGCGCGCCTTCAAACATTCACACACACACAGGTCGTACGCACGTGCACACCTTCAATCGCACACCGTACGTGGAACCACGTGGGAACAGTGGGAGACCCCCCCCCCCCTCCTACTCCATCTGACTGAATTTAACCCCCTCCGTCAACTTCTCTTTCCCTTAAAAAAATATGTTCCGAGACATCTGGCCAGCCATGGAAGAAGTAGGCAAAATACCCTCTCGATAGGCTTGTCCGTGTTCGATCTCTTTCTAAAAGAAGGGCCTTTACACTAGCAGTGGCGCGCGCAGGGCAGTTGCAGGGCCTGCGCCTCTGCCCGTGACCCACAACCGCCATTCGATTGAGGAACGCGATTGTATATTTGCTCGTCTGTCATTGTTTTGTTGAGCCGCGGTGAACCTAGACGTGGCACGCGGTTGTATTATTGTATCGTGAGCCTTAAGAATAGATTAATTGGTTAATGAATCAATGCATCTGTACGTCCCCTTCAAAATAATAATACTTTTGTGCCGTGCCGCAGTCTGACGGTAGTCGCTCACTCTCGAAGAGGAGACACAGAGAGAGAGAGAGAGGACGACTCAGAGGCGCGACGAGGAACCAATTTCACCTCCGAACTCTGCCGCCCTCTATACACGAAGGTGTTATCAGCCAATACACGGGTGTTTATGTGCGGGAGGAAACTGGAGCGCCCGGTGAAAACCCGCGTTGCATGCGAGGGGGCAACACTCTATCCCAGGGGGTCGGCAAACCTGCGGCCCTTTAAAACGACTGCTTTGTGACGTTGTTCACATGGCATTGTAGCTCTCGAAATATTGAATTGTTTTGTCAGCGAATTCGAACAAAAAATGCCACTTCTTGTTATTTTGGTTTGCCGAGCCCCTGCGAGTATCCCATTCGAATAGGGAGGGGGGGCAGATACAAACAAATAAATGAGCTCGCACACTTTGCTGCACCCAGGAGTTTCGGGCAACGCTGTGTGCAGCGATCCACCAGGCCTCGCCAACGCCCCTCCCCCTCTGAGCTGGATGACGGAGCAGCCCACGTGGCACAGGAAAGACCACGTGGCACAGGAAAGGCCACGTGGCACAGCCCGGCTGACACGCACGTGGGCGGCGGCGGTGACGACGACGATGGGTGGTGGTATGAATTATCGTTGTTGTTATTGATCGGCATTGTTTACTGTCAAAGATAACACATAGCGTTCATTACGAACGCAATGTTCTCTATATAGCGAGCTATCTATAGAGCTTTGCTCGGGGGCAGAGAGATAATGTTTTTGGAGGAGGTGGGGGGGGATGCGGTGATGCTTGACATATTTCTTCGGCAAAAGAGGGAATGTGTTTTTGTAATTATGCTCGTTGTAAATCAGAGCGCAATCTGAGTCGGGGAATCAAACTCCTCCAGGCGACAGCGTCTTCCTGCCCCCCCCCCTCCTCTCTCACCAGTCATAGTGGCGAGATGTTAACTACCTCTCCTGGTACACAGGAGGTCGTGGGTGCAATCCCGACTCTGACGCCTGTTGTATATTTGGAGTTTGCGTCTCTCTCTCTCTCCCCCCGTGGTCGCGTGGATTTTTTCTCCGGGATCTCCGGTTTTCCCCTCCACATTTAGAATCAACGTCACGCGTTTAGGCTGCGAAACGTTTCCATGTGATAAGCCGCTTCGCTAAGCTGTCATTTGTGATAGCAAGGTCGCTTCTGAAAAATACAGCTCAGTGAGCCTTCCCTTGTAACATAAAACATAGTTTCGTTTAGTTTAAGCCCCCCCAACTCCCTCAGACCCACTGCCACTTGTAAAATGATATCTCAGTCCACACATAGTAAACCCTTCTATAGTCATCAACATGCTGTTGGGGAAAGTGCTGCTGTTAGCGAGCACCCATTACGTCCGAGCACGGCGCACGGCAGGATGCTGCAGGGTAGAACAATTCCCCCCCGGCCGCCTTTGTCTTCCTAGTTCTGACACTTTACACGTCGCGTGGTTGAATCCACCTGGAGGGGAGGAGGCCTTCTATACTGATGTTAACTGTGTGAGGGGATCGAACTCAGGCGGCTCGGAGCGCAAGCGCCTCAACCACGATGACAAACAACATTACATCGACCCCCCGTATAGCCTTTAGCAGACCTTTAGCAGACCTACGGGGCAAGTGCTGTTAGCGAGCACCGATAAAGGCCGCCACGGCACACGAGGGGGTGGGTAGCCAGCGCCACGCCCGGCCGCCTTTGTCTTCCTCGTGGCTATGATTACACATGGCCACTACGAAACGTATTTGAGGCCGAGTCGACCTAGGGCATGCTCAGTGCCGGATTCTGTTATCGGTCGTGAGCAGGAATCGAACTGGGCTAGCTGCATGTGTAGCACGGTTGCGCTAACCGCTGTATTAGCGCTCTCCACCAGCCACGCGTACACACGTACACACACGTACACACACGTACACACACACGTACACACACACGTACACACACGTACACACACACGCACACACACACGCACACACGCACACACACGTACACACACGCGTACACACACGCACACACACGTACACACGCACACACACGTACACACGCACACACACGTACACACACGCACACACGCACACACACGTACACACCAACAATCGTACGTACATACACACAGGCACGCACACACCTTAGGGGCCGTCCATAAATGACGTCACGCGATTTTGGACGATTTTTGCCCCCCCCCCTCGTCACACGGCGTCACAAAAAGTCAGACCCCCCCTGAAATATGACGTCAGAAAGGTCTGTCCCCCCCCCCCAAACCCATAATTATTTTTTAAAAATAAAGCATGCTTCAAATCGCTTTAAACTATTGTCATTGTAGTGCGTATTTAATGTGGCGCTGCACTCTGATGTTGTAGGAGAAAACATTTATTAAAAAGTCTATTTAATTAAGTAGAACGTGTTGTCTATATTTATTTAAAGTTGCGCATTTTGATGTGACGTCACATTTCTCAACCCCCCCCCCCCTCGTCACACATCGTCACAAATGTCTGAACCCCCCCCCCCCCAGGTGCGTGACGTCATTTATGGACGGCCCCTCACGTACCAGACACTCCACACACCCGCGTGGAGGTGTGCGCGCCCGAGTTGGGGGGGTCGTGGGTCACCGGCGCAATCGCCTCTGTAAACGAACACGGTCATAAGAAATTATCAATTACCTGACGTCATAACGGGGTTGGGATAAGGTAATGAAACAATCGGCGTATGACGTCATAGCAACAAAGTTGAACACGGCAATAATATACCTATGACGTCGTCGCAATAGGTTTGAACACGATCATAAATAGTCGACTTACAACGCCGTTACCAAGAAAGGCTGAAGATGTAATAAATAATCGATGTGTGGCGTCATCGTAACAAGGTTTGAACGCGGCAATAAATAATCGTTTGTGACGTCACAGCAACAGGCGTCAATACGTAAATAATCAAGCTCAGGACGTCATCGTAAAAGGTATGAACGGAGGAATAAATTATCGATTTTGATGCTATAACGGGGGTGGGGGGGTGGGTGGCCTTGAAGGGGATACACAATCGATTGATGACGTCACCGCGACGTCACAAAGCTACTCCCCTTTGCTGTTAAAATCTTGAAGGAAGTGCGGGTCCCGAGCGAGACGCGAGACACGCGCACGGGGCACGCGTGAATCATTTGCTCGCAGGGGGGGGGGTGGGGGGGTGGGGGTGGAGGGGGGTGGGAGGGGGGGGTGGGCGGGTGGGGTGTGGGGGGGGGCATCTTTCCCGCAAAAAAATCGACGGGAAACTCTCCCGGCCTGCCCAGCCCAGCCCGGGGAATTGGATCCGAAGGGGTCGTAATTTGTGCGAAGGCGGAACGAGGTTTTTATTTCTTCTCCCACCCCACCCACCCACCCCCACCGCCGAAACGTGATGGAAGAGCCACCGGGTTGCCGCTGCCTCTCTCTCTCTACCCTTTGCCCAAAATTAGCGGCCGTACAAACTAATCCCATAAACTACGGCGGGGTGGGGGTGGGGGTCGGGGGGGGCTGTGCGTCATTCAGGCCCCGGCCACAACCGTGGAAGGCAGCAGCGTCAATCGCAGCTTCCACCGCGAAGCCCAACAACACTGAGGGGCGGGGCGGGCGGGGCAGGGAGAGGTCAAGGGGAGAGGTCAAGGAGGGGGGGGGGTGCAGGGGGGGGGGGTCAGGAGGATAGCCCGGGGGTGCGGGCGGGGGAAGGGGGGGGAAGTTTGCGGCTGCCGCTATCAACGCAAATCCACGCTTCATGCAACAGTGAGGAGCGAGCAGCCACGCGGGGGATGGGGGGGGGGTCGTGGGCTTGGGGGACAGCGTTGGGGGGATGGGGGGGGGTAGAGGGAACCCGGGGGTTGACCCGACCCCCTTCGCGAGTTGATGTCAACACCACCCCGCGTCTGGGCACCGGCAGGCGTCAGCCGTTACGAGCCCCGGGTTCAAGGTCGGAGCAAACTCGCGCCTCGGAATCGCCCACAGTGCCCGCGGCTGCTGCGGATAACAATAGCGGTGACCCCTTCCATGACCCGGGTCTCCCCGCTTCTCCGGTGGTAGAGGGGGGGGGGCAATTAATCTCAGTGCCTCCCCCCCCCCGCGCTTAAACAAACAACTCCAATCGCTCACGCGGAGGGGATCGGGGGAGTGGTGGTAGTGGGGGGGGGGGTCCCGATTGATGATCACCAAAAAACGGGGGGTGGTGGTGGGGGAGGTCCACTCCAGGGCCCCCACCACGGAACCCCCTGGCTCTGTGGCCCCCCACTCCCTCCACAAATCCCCCACAACCCCATGCGCCGAGCGAGCCCTCATGGCTTCTGCTGCGCTGAGACGCCTTTCCAGAAGTCCAGGATGTCATGGAGGTCCTCATCCGTGGCGAGCTGAACCTTCATCTTGAGCGCGTGTCCCGCCGCCATATGCTCCTCCTCCACCTTCTTGTGCTGCGGCTGCTGCTGCTGCTGCTGCTGCGGCTGCTGCTGCTGCTGCTGCTGCTGTTGTTGCGGCTTGAATCGGACCCAGATCTTCTGCACGCTCTTCGCCGAGTACTCGGGGCTGGAGTAGTACCCCGAGCGCTGCGAGCGTGGGGACAGCTGACAGTAGGCGCTCCTGGCCTGTTGCTGCGGCTGCTGCTGCTGCTGCTGGTGATGATACTGCTGCAGCTGCTGTTGCTGCTGCTGCAGCTGCTGCTGCTGCAGATGCTGCTGCGGCTGCTGCTGCAGGGGGAGCGCCACCGTGGGGGGCACGGGGACGGCGCAACCGAGGGCGCTCATGACGGGCGCGCGGGGGGAGCGGCACTCCCGGCACGAGGCTCGGGGAGCGCAGCCCCAGCGTGCCGTGCCGGAGCGCCAGCTGCTGCTGCTGCAGTTTCTGCTGCTGCTGGAGCTGCAGCTGCTGCTGCTGCTGCTGCAGCTGCTGCTGCTGGTGCTGGGTGTACGGGGGCGGCTGCTGCTGCTGCTGCTGCTGCAGGGGCCCCGGGTAGGAGTGGCGGTGGCCGTCGGGGCCCTGGGCCTCCAGGCGCGTGGACACGGTGGATGTCACGGAGCCGCCTCGCTGCACGGGGGCGCGTCCGCCTCGGGGGCCCCTGTCGTGGGCCCCCCCCGCCACCCCCCCCCGCCGCCCCCCCCGTGCCCCTCGGCTCCCCGCCGCCGCCCTGGGGGGCCCCGTACGCGGGGTCGCAGTGCGGGCGCCCCCCCGCGGGGCGGGGCCCGGGGCGGCGCGGCGAATGCTCGGGCAGGAAACTCTTTTGCGGCGCGGGGCCGTAGGGGTCCCCGTAGGAGGAGGACGAGGCAGAGACGGCGATGGCGGCGGTCGGAGGGGGTCCTGGGACGACCCGTTCCTCGGCCCCCCGCGACGCGCTCGGGGCGGGGGGCCCGGCGGGGGGCTCCGGGCCCCCCAGAGGAGCGGTGGCGCCCGCCTCGGACTTGAGCGCGTCGATGCAGTTGTTGATGATGCGATTGACCTTGTCCACCTCCTTGGCGATGGTGGCGATCTCTGCCACCGAGTCGCGCCTCTCCTCCGCCCCCCGCCGCCTGCAGCCGCCGCCGCCACCGTCGTGGCTCTCGGCGGCGAGCTCGCCGGCGCCCTCGCCCGTACGCACCTCCAGGTAGTCGCCCTTGGCGGTGCGGGGCGCGTCGCCCACCACCTCTGCCGCCGCCTTCGCGTCGTCCGGCTCGGGCGGGGCGCCCGCGGCGGCGACGGGCGGCGGGCGCGTCGGCGTGCCGCTCTCCGACTTAGTGGGCAGCAGCTGGTAGCTGGCACCGCCCGCCTCGGTCTGCGAGCCCTGGCGCATGTCGGCGAGCGTCTTCTTGAGCGTGGCCGACTTGCTCCGCTGCTGCTGCTGCCGCTCCTCGTGGCGCCGCCGCCGCCGCAGGCAGCAGTAGACGGCGCCCAGCACGAAGGCCATGCCGGCGAGGCAGTAGAGGGTGGTCATCGCGTAGTGGCGCACCGCCGAGGAGGCGGCCGCGTCCCACCAGCCGCGCGGGCGCGTCTCCACCTCGGCGCACTTGATGTGCTCGCGCCGCCCGCCCTTCACGTACGCCACGCAGAACACGTAGGTGGTGCCCGGCTGCAGGTCCTTGAGGCTCACCGTCTCGTCCGTCAGCGGCAGGTGCTTGACCACCTCGGAGGCGGTGCCGTTGCCGCGCACCAGCATGTACATCCTGCTGCCCACCCGCGGGATGTGGATGTCGACCACGGCCGACGTGGGCCCCACCGACTGGACGCTCATCCTGGGCAGGGCGCCCTCCACCGTGTACTGGACGTGCACGCGCGGCTCGGGAGCCGGCGTGAACTCCGGCCCCGCCGCCGAACCGCAACCGTCGCCTCCTCCGCCTCCGCCGCCGCAGTCGTCCACGGGCGGCACCGTGGCCGGCAGCGGCGGCAGCGTGGGCCTGCGCTGCGAGTCGGCCGAGCAGTTTTGCGCGAGTTGCTCGTACGCGCCGCGCTGCTGCCGGTCGTTGCCGCCCAGCAGCGGCAGGAGGCCCGGCTCGCAGGTGGCCCGCGGCTCCCACAGGGGCTGCTGGAAGTAGAGCCAGCGCAGGAAGGGCAGCAGGGTGCAGCCGCAGTGGAAGGGGTTGCCCGAAAGGTTGAGCAAGCGCAGCGCGGGCGACGCGTCGAAAACGTGCTCGTCCAGCCACGCGAGGCGGTTGTCCGACACGTCGAGGATGCCGAGCTGGGGGCAGGGCCTTAGGGCCGTGGCGGTCACCGCTTCGATGCGGTTCGACTGCAGGTAGAGGCTCTCGAGGCCGGCGAGGCCTCGCAGGAGGCCCTCGTCGAGGCGCGCCACGAGGTTGTGGCTCAGGCGGAGCACCCGGAGGTTCCTCTGTGACGAGAAGGCTCCGTCCTCGATCGACTCGATGGCGTTGTGCGTGAGGTCGAGGTTCGTGAGGTTCACGAAGCGCCGCAGCGACGCGTGCTGCACGGAGCGGATCTTGTTGTTGTTCAGCTTGATGTCCATCACCGTGCTGTTGATGTGCGGCGGGATCGACTCGTAGGGTGGCTGGTTCTGGCTGCAGATCGCCTGCCACACGAACTCGCGATCGCCCTCCAGGAACCAGCAGTCGGAGCGGCAGGCCGGTGGCGCCAGCAGCAGGAGCAGCAGCAGCAGCAGCAGCGGCAGCAGGTGGAGCGGAGGGGACGAGGCCATGGTTGGAGGCTCACTCCTCGATGGCGAGGGGTGGGTCCCGCGGGGGGAGGGGGGGGGACGGTCACGGAGGTTGCTCCTCACGTCGGCGGTAGCGCGGGCTGCAGGGCAGCCCGAGGGGTCATGGCGGGAGTCAGGGACCCGCGAGGGGATGTGCGCTCATCATGCCAGGCCTGGGGGGGGAGACACGGCGGGGGCCCAGGCGGTCATCGTTAGACTCGGGAACACTCGAGGCCTCGAACCGGGCACCCCGGGAGACGCGCAACAGGCATCACGCACTCACACCCACGGTAGCACATCCTCAGTATCACACTCGCGGCATCACACCCCCTACGGGATCACCCAACCCCACCCACGGCATCACACCCAGAGCATGGCACCCTCAGCATCACACCCACAGCATGGCACCCTCAGCATCACACCCCCGGCAGCATTACCCAGTTACACCCTCAGCATCACACCCAGAGCATAGCACCCTCTGCATCACACCCCCGGCAGCATCACCCAATCACACTCACGGCATCACACCCCCATGGGATCACACAATCACAGCAACGCCATCACACCCTCAGCATCACAACCTCCCGAAGGATCACAGGCGCACAACCCCGGCAACGCCTCACGTGGCTTCATCAGCAGTGACAGAGCCTGTAGGTGCGCCATGACCGCGGGACATCGCTCCTCGTTAGCGGCTCATTAACGCGCTCCTGGCTGGCCGGGGCGCCCTATGCCCCCCATTAACGCGTTCATCAATCACTCCCCCCGCCCCCCGCGTCCCGTTACACCCCCCCCCCCACGCCAACTCCTACCACATCCGCTATCGCCAGTCAAGCAGCCCTGCCCGCTGGGTTCGAGTCCGAACCCAGGGTTCACCGATTAGAATTTGATTTGTTCATTATTTGTCCAGGAGAGCCACGCCGGGTCGTACGACTCTTTTAGAGGAGGGCCTCGCTGCTGCGGCTACATGGGGTTTTTATATATTGTGTTAGATCGCGTAAATATAAATGCGTCGTTAAACCTGCCACTACCCGACACAGCCAATGAGTGAGGATTTGTCACGGAAACAAAACGCGCTCAATTAGTTACTCGTTCAGCAGAGACCGGCGGTGTGTTGGGGAGTAGAGCCACAACTTTCACAATTCGAGCGCCGCGACGTTTCGCCGCTAATCGCAAACTAGCCTCATCAGGCGACAGCCAGGATTGTGAAGAACCCCCCCCCTCCCCCCCGCTGTTGTCAGGACGAGTGCTGTGTTATTCCCCACGTGCCCATGAAACCTTAGAGCCCGCAACAACAACAGCAACAACAACAGCAACAACAACAACAACAACAAACCCCACGCCTTGCGACGGAGGGGGCAACGCTGTATCCCCGTATCCCCCGTACAGATGGCGATAGGGCACCTTCCTCCACGGCCACGGCCGAGAGGGGAGTTTCACGACGACATCTGCGCGGTGATCCACCGCCAACCGACCCGCAGCGCTGGGCTGAGCAGCGTGGGGGTCACTCGGCTTGGCTAGGGGTCACGTTACTTTGTGGGGTGGGGGGGGGGGTCCAGGAAAAGGGGGTTCGGGGGTTTGCCGACGCTGGGTCTACTCCAACAATAAGAACGCTCCAAAGGCGTTGCCTCCCCAGCCATGGCCGACTGGAAGTCGCAGTCGTCGTAGTTACGCTCCGAGTCGGGGTCTCCTCGTTTGAGGCCGAGTCGACTTAGGGGAGGCCGAAGACTTGCCCGAGGATTTTGTGCGGCCATGACCGCCAATCGAACTTGGTTCACCGAGGTTCGTAGCGAAGTTGACATACACCGCATGCGACTGTGTGTGTGTGCGCACCCGAATCTGCGTGCGTCTCTGTGTGTGCGTAGGGGGAGCACCGCGCTATGAATCCGACGACCCCCCCCACCCCCCCGAGTTGGACTCACCGCTCTGGACCCAATGACAGCGGCGAATATTTGCAACGCTTGTGGGCCTCTCCTAGATCGAACCAGCCTCGAAATGAGTCAACTGGTGCGATGTGTAAACATCGGGAACTGGGAAGACAAAGGGGGCTGCTGAAACCCGCCCACCTCCCACGTATGTCGTGCCGGCCTTCATAGGTGCTCGCTAAGAACACTTGCCCTATCAGTCTGCCAAGGCTATAAGAGGGACATTTATCTGTGCGTGTGTGTGTGTTGTCTGTCCGTTGTGATTTCTGCTCCACAGTGTGCGTTGTTGTCCAGGGTGTGTGTGTGGCGTGTGAGCGCTTGTTATTGTGATGACATTGGTGGCATGTATGACCGTATGCTGAACTTGTTTCGCACCGCACGTGGCCGACCGTGCTACTTTCCCCAACAGTCTGTGAACGACTATACGTGGGAACTTTATATTGGCTTATATTGAGTTCTGTATGTGTGTGTCGCACGCGTGCGTGTGTGTTTTATTGCGGCGTTACGAGGCTTGTTGTGATTGTAGAGAGAAGAGTCTGGATTTTTAATGTGAATCTCGCCATGTATTTTATCCGTAAATGGGGATGTTTATGACTCGTGTTAAATTGCGTCCTTGCAGTGAGACGGGATTTTGTGTGATGTGAGCGAGCGCGTGCGTGTGTGTGTGCGTGAGTGACAGTGTTTGTGTGGGGTTGATGCGTCTGCCAGTCATCTCAGTCAACCCATGGCACCTGCCGGGGTACGTTCCGTAACCTCCTGCCAGCGGCGAGCCTTCGACACTTCACGTGGCCTCAAAGTGCACGTAGCCTGGCACAGGCGCCGGAGTGACGACGCCGCCACTAAGTGGTGAACGGCGGTTGTTGTTGTTGTTTGGAGATCGTGGGGAGCGGTGGCCCAGTGGTGAGCGCGCTGCGCTGCAAACCTCACGAGCCCAGTTCGATTCCCAGTCCACGGCCAAGAGCAGTGACGATTATCTGAACCGGTCCTGGGTCCCTCCCCTAGGTTGTCTCTGCCTGAAATAAGTACCTGGTGTGGTGTGTAAACAATATCAGCACTGGGGAGAGAGACAAAGGCGACCGGGCGTGGTTGCTGGCCACCCACCCCCTCATTTGCCGTGCGAGCACTTGCCCCGACAGTCTCTTGAGGCTATATGGGAGAGGATCTATGCCTTTGGTGGATAATAATGATTAATCTTCGACTCAATTTCAAACGAGTCCCTTTGTGCAGTGTGTAAAGTTATAAAAACACACACACGCAAATTCGTTGTTGACGTGACAACCCTTTTGCTAATTGGCTGCGTCGGGTGGTGGCGGGTTTAACGACACATTTATAAATGTACGCGATCTAACCCAACCAAAAAAATAACCTGTATTGCGGATGATATTGGTCGCGAAAGCCTTCGACATGTTAAACCGTGGACGGTCTGTTGGTGGTGATGGTGTTTGATGTTTAATTTGCCCCCCCCCTCGCTACCCCCCCCCCCCGCTACCCCCCCTCGCTGCGAACCCCCCCCCCCGCTACCCCCCCCCCCCCACTGGCGTCTGGCGTCTCCATGGTTACGCGCGTCCCTTGCGGCACGAAGAGGGCGCTTTGCATAAAACATGACCTCACCCCTCACCCCTCACCTCACTCCTCACCTCACCCCTCACTCTTCACCTCACCCCTCACCTCACTCCTCACCTAACCCCTCACCTCACTCCTCACCTCACCCCTCACCTCACTCCTCACCTCACTCCTCACCTCACCCCTCACTCTTCACCTCACCCCTCACCTCACTCCTCACCTAACCCCTCACCTCACTCCTCACCTCACTCCTCACCTCACACCTCACTCCTCACTCCTCACCTCACTCCTCACCCTCACCTCACCCCTCACCTCACTCCTCACCTCACTCCTCACTCCTCACCTCACCCCTCACTCCTCACCTCACCCCTCACCTCACCCCTCACCTCACTCCTCACGTCACTCCTCACGTCACTCCTCAGCCCTCACCTCACTCCTCACCTCACCCTCACCTCACCCCTCACCTCACTCCTCACCCCTCACCTCACCCCTCACCTCACTCCTCACCTCACCCCTCACCT
>NW_027621406.1:7500-30563 GCF_964198595.1 Lampetra fluviatilis | reverse complement strand
GGCCGAGATGATGACGATGACGAAGATGATGATGACGACGACGATGATGATGACCGCGATGATGATGAAGCTAATTGCATCCTAATTTACATAATTTATTCAACGAGGGCCGCAAAGCGTCGCGGGCAATTCAATCTCGCCCCGTGTGAGCTGAGTTAATAATGTTGACGAGATTAGCGACGATGATGGTGGTGGGTGGGGGGTGGTGGTGGTGGGGGTGGTGGTGGGGGTGGTGGTGGCGGTGGTGGGGGGTGGTGGGGGTGGTGGGGGTTGGGGTGGTGGGGGGTGGTGGTGGGGGTGGAAGTGGTGGGGGTGGTGGTGGTGGGGGTAGTGGGGGTGATGCTGGTGGTGGGGGTGGTGGTGGTGGTGGTGGGGATGGTGGTGGTGATGGTGCTGGTGGTGGTTGGGGGTGGTGGTGGTTGGGGTGGTTGTAGTGGTGGGAGTGGTGGTGGTGGTGGGGGGTGGTGGTGGTGGGGGTGGTGGGGGGTGGTGGTGGTGGTGGTGTGGGGGTGTGGGGGTGGTGGGGGTGGTGGGGGTGGTGAGAGTGATGGTGGTGGTGGTGGGGGGTGGTGGTGATGGGGGTGGTGGTGGGGGGTGGTGGGGGTGGTGGGGGGTGGTGGGGGTGGTGAGGGTGATGGTGGTGGTGGTGGGGGTGGTGGTGATGGGGGGTGGTGGTGGGGGTGGGTGGGGGTGGTGGGGGTGGTGAGGGTGATGGTGGTGGTGGTGGGGGTGGTGGTGATGGGGGTGGGTGGTGGGGGGTGGTGGGGGTGGTGGGGGTGGTGAGGGTGATGGTGGTGGTGGTGGGGGTGGTGGTGATGGGGGTGGTGGTGGGGGTGGTGGGGGCGGTGGTGGGGGTGATGGTGGGGTGGTGGTGGGGAGTGGGGGTGGTGGTGGGGGGTGGTGGGGGTGGTGGTGGTGGTGGGGGTGGTGGGGGTTGGGGTGATGGGGGGTGGTGGTGGGGGTGGGGGTGGTGGGGGGTGGTGGTGGGGGTGGAAGTGGTGGGGGTGGTGGTAGTGGTGGGGGTAGTGGGGGTGATGGTGGTGGGGGTGGTGGTGGTGGTGGGGGTGGTGGTGGTGGTGATGGTGGTGGGGGGTGGTGGTGGTGGTGGGGGTGGTGGTGGTGGTGGGGATGGTGGTGGTGATGGTGGTGGTGGGGGTGGTGGTGGTTGGGGTGGTTGTAGTGGTGGGAGTGGTGGTGGTGGTGGGGGGTGGTGGTGGTGGTGGTGGGGGTGGTGGTGGTGGGGGTGGTGGTGGGGGGGGGTGGTGGGGGTGGTGGTGGGAGTGGGAGTGGTGGTGGGGGTGGTGGGGGTTGGGGTGGTGGGGGTGGTGGTGGGGGTGGGGGTGGTGGGGGTGGTGGTGGTGGGGGTGGTGGGGGTGATGGTGGTGGGGGTGGTGGTGATGGGGGTGGTGGTGGTGGGGGTGGTGGGGGTGATAGTGGTGGGGGTGATGGTGGTGGGGGTGGTGGTGGTGGGGGTGGTGGTGATGGGGGTGGTGGTGGTGGGGGTGGTGGTGGGTGTGGAAGTGGTGGGGGTGGTGGTGGGGGTAGTGGGGGGTGATGGTGGTGGTGGTGGGGGTGGTGGTGGTGGTGGTGGTGGGGGTTGGGGTGGTGGGGGTGGTGGTGGTGGGGGTGGTGGTGGTGATGGTGGTGATGGGGGTGGTGGTGGTGGTGGGGGTGGTGGTGGGGGTGGTGGTGGTTGGGGTGGTTGTAGTGGTGGGAGTGGGGGTGGTGGTGGTGGGGGTGGTGGGGATGGTGGGGGTGGGGGGGGTGGTGGTGGTGGGGGTGGGGGTGGTGGTGGGGGGTGGTGGTGGTGAGGGTGGTGGGGATGGTGGGGGTGGGGGGGTGGTGGTGGTGGGGGTGGTGGTGGGGGTGGTGGTGGTGGGCGGGGTGGTGGTGGTGGGGGTAGTGGTGGGGAAGGTGGTGGTGGTGGGGGTGGTGGTGGGGGTGGTGGTCTCGATGGTGGGCTTCCGCTTGGTCGACTCAGCCTCAAATGAGTGACCTGGTGCCATGCGGAAAATCATCGCGGCTGGGGGGAGACAAAGTCGGCTCGGGCGTGGTACCGGCCATCGCACCCACCACTCCTCGTGTGCCACAGTCGCGGACAGCACTTGCCCCGACAGTCTGTGAAGCCTACACGGGGGACCTTTGTCTTTTGGAGCGGGGGGGTGGGGGGCGGTGGGGGGGGCGTGAGGGGCGGGGCTTCTCTCCGTTAGCCCCCCCCCCAAACTTCCACCCCCACCAACTCCCCCCCGCGCCGTGCAAGACGGTCGTTTGTTTGGTAATAACGTAATCTTTTCTAATTGTGTATATTTTTTATATTTTTATTTAAAAAATATATATTTTTTTTCCCCTTCTTCTTCATCTTTATCCGCTGCTGCTTCTTCTCTTCTACGAGAATTAATTTTCTCCCCAGACAGAGAGGGATGCTGATGGGGCGGGCGGGGAGGGGTGGATGTTGGGGTGGGGGGGGGGCTATGAACTATTACCGCCAGGAAATTGATTTTGAAGAACGTGGGGGGGGGGGGGGTGTTGGTGGTGGTGTTGGTGGTGGTAGTGGTGGTGGTGTTGTTGGTGGTGGTGTTGGTGGTGGTGTTGGTGGTGGTGGTGTTGTTGGTGGTGGTGTTGGTGTTGGTGGTGGTGTTGGTGGTGGTGTTGGTGGGTGGTGGTGGTGGTGTTGGTGGTATTGGTGGTGGTGGTGTTGGTGGTGGTGGTAGTGGTGGTGTTGGTGGTGGTGTTGGTGGTGGTGGTGGTGTTGGTGGTGGTGTTGGTGGTGTTGTTGGTGGTGTTGGTGGTGGTGTTGGTGGTGGTGGTAGTGGTGGTGGTGGTGTTGGTGGTGTTGGTGGTGTTGGTGGTGGTGGTGTTGGTGGTGTTGGTGTTGGTGGTGTTGGTGTTGGTGGTGTTGGTGGTGGTGTTGGTGGTGGTGGTAGTGGTGGTGGTAGTGGTGGTGGTGCAACGGAGGCTGCGTTAACTCTGCATGGTTGCGTCTCTTCACGACAGCTTCGTTGCTAACCACTGGGACACACACAGCCACACACACAGATACATACACACAGATACACACACAGCCACACACAGACACACACACACACACAGATACACACACATACAGATACACACACAGATACACACACAGACACACACACACAGACACACACACACAAATACATACACACATATACACAGACACACACACAGATACACACACAGGCACACACACAGATACACACACAGCCACACACAGACACACACACAGATACACACACATACAGATACACACACAGATACACACACAGACACACACACACAGACACACACACACACAAATACATACACACATATACACAGACACACAGATACACACACAGGCACACACACAGATACACACACAGCCACACACAGACACACACACACAGACACACACACAGATACACACACAGATACACACACAGGTACACACACAGACACACACACAGACACACACACACAAACACACACACACTCAGACACACGCACACAGACACACACACACCCTCAGTCGCCTTTCAAAACAACACACAAGTCGAGAGTTTCACGACCTGCAGTCACAGCATCGCTCACTCGCTCTGTCGCTCTCTCTCTCATGCTGCAAGGTGACACCGACGGCTGCTCTGAGCTTCCAGCGTTCAGGGGCCTGCTCAAGGCGCGGCTCCGGCTGGAGCACGCCATGTACCACACACGTGTCGGTGATGTGCGCGTCTTCTTCGAACGCTGGGGGGCCGGACAAGCCCCTCTCTGCACCAGCGTGGACGGCACCCTCGTGGTGTTCACCTTCTGAAGCGCTCGCTCGTCACCGTGGCGTGCGCGATCACCACCACCACCACCACCACGTGGCTTCTAATTTGTGTTGTGCGCGGTGCATTTTAGCACCACAGCGCGTGGATTTATGGCGTTTTTACAGGTAGGAACAACAGGTTCCACACTGCCCACCAGGGATTATGTGTCTGTCTGTCGTGAAAATATGGGGAGGGGAGGGTGGGGGGTGGTAGGGGTGGGGGCTGGGTGGAGAGGGGAGGGTGGGGAGGGGCTGGGTGGGGAGGGAAGGGCTGGGTGGGGGAGGGGGAGGGGAGAGTGGGGGAGGGGCTTGGTGGGAAGGGTGGGGAGGGTGAGGAGGGGCTGGGTGGGGAGGGTGGGGCGGGGTGGGAGGGGGTGGGGCTGGGTGAGGAGGGGCTGGGTGGGGAGGGTGGGGAGGGGCTGGGTGGGGAGGGAGGGGCTGGGGAGGGGAGTGGCTGGGTGGGGAGAGTGGGGCTGGGTGGGGGGGTGGGAGGGGTGGGGCTGGGTGGGGAGGGGCTGGTCACCCCGTGGTGCCCTTATTAAACTCAACGTTTAACCTACTCACTACACTATACAAGACACGATACACTCCACTTATACAGGTAGGAACAACAGCTTCCACACAGCCCACCAGGGATTATGTGTCTGTCTGTCGTGCACGAATGCGCTGTCCAACCAAGTTCCTACCTGCCCACTGCGACGGAACGTGTTTCATTTGTGTTGCTGGTGACTTCGTGTTTTTCGTATCGGAATCGCATCCAGTGCTGTCGCTACTGGCGGCAATAAAAGTTGTTTAAAAGTCACAAAGTCTCTTGCTAATTCCCTGGGGAATTCCATCGCGGGGAATCAAGGGGGCAGTGTCCATCGGCAGGGACCTCCTTCAGCCTGGCCACAGACGCGTGCCACGGTGTCGCTGCCGCTGAGGACCCCGGGCTACAAAAACGCTCCGACTGCTTTTTCTTCTTGGTTCTTTCGGTAAAGTCACGTAGAAGGGAAGTAAAAAAATAATATGAAATAAAGCATAATAAAAAATAAAACATGATAAAACATAATAAAATTATTTTATTATGTTTTATTTACCGAAAGAACCAAGAAGACGAATCCCTGCAGTCACGAAAGCTTTAAATCGAAACGCTCCGACTTTGCGCTGTTCCGATCTTTTGGTTCGGTGTTCACCGGTGGTGAGAGTTGGCCATCAGGGGCTGTCCATAAATGACGTCACGCGATTTTTGGCCGATTTTTGACCCCCCCCATTCCCCCCCCCCATCATCGTCACACGGCGTCACAAAAAGTCAGATCCTCCCCCCCCCTCAAATATGACGTCACGAAGCTCTGCCCCCCCCCAAAATAAAACTTGCTTCAAATCGCTCTCGTCATTGTGATAATTGGTTTTTAACCCTTTTTTCTGGCAACAAAACTGACACCTTTTCTTTTTTTACAAGGAGTCATGTTTGCATAGACCACAATACCTGCAGTCATAATGCAAACAAAAAACATAACTCTGATCATGTATGTACTTGAAAAGACGCCTTTTGGCATCATCTGGTCCAACACCATGTGAGACTAGGCTCTAAGGAAAGCTGTCTCGGGTGTGGACCAATCAACTTCAAGGACAGTGCATACATTATCAGAGTTATGTTTTTGTTTGCATTATGGCTGCAGGTATTGTGGTCTATGCAAACATGACTCCTCGCAAAAAAGGTGTCAGTTTTGTTGCCAGATAAAAGGTTAAAAAAACAATTATCATATTTTTTACTGGCAAATGAGGTTCCAATGGTATCGTCATCGTAGTGCGTGTTTAATGTGCCGCTGCAACTCTGATGTTGTAGGAGAAAACATTGATTAAAAATTCTATTCACTTAAGTAGAACGCGTTGTCTATATTCATTTAAAGTTGCGCATTTTGACGTGACGTCACATTTCTCAAACCCCCCCCCTCCCCCCGTCGTCACACATCGTCACAAATGTCTGACCCCCTCACCCCCCACCCCCCCTATAGGTGAGTGACGTCATTTATGGATGGCCCCTAACAGAGATTGTGTTGGGGTCAGATCGTGGTTGCAAATTCGTCGCTGGCTCAACGCTCACCGTTCGCTGCGCGTTGGAGAGTGAAACCCACGGCGACTCTCACCAGGCGAGTGGCCACGTGGCGCTCCGCCGGTAATTATCAAACTAGCTGCCTCGTCAGGCGGCAGACGTGATTGTTTGTGTTGTTACTGCTGCGATTTCCCACCCACCGCGTTCAACTCTCCCACCCCACCACCACTCCACCCACCAGCCCACCCACTCACCACGCCACCCACCCACCCACAACCCCACCACGCCACCCACCCACCACGCCACCCACCACACCACCCACCCACCCACAACACCACCCCACCCACCATCCTACACACCACCCCACTCACCACCCCACCCACCACACCACCCCACCCACCCACCAGCCCACCCACCACCCCACCATCTCACCCACCCACCAGTCCACCCCACCCACCACACCACCACCACACCACCCACCACCCCACCATCCCACCCACCCATCAGCCCACCCACCACACCACCCCACCCACCACACCACACACCACCCCTCCCCACCACCACCCCACACACCACCCCACACACCATACAACCCCACCCACCACCCCACCCACCACACCACCCACAACCCCACCCACCACATCACCCACATCCCCACCCACCACACCACCCACCCACAACCCCACCACCAGACCACCCCACCACCCCACACACACCACCTCACCCACCCCACCCCCCACCACCTTCCCACCCACCCCACCACCCCACCACCACATCACCCAGGACTTTAATTGAGCTACAAACACAACACGCCATCGAGAAACACTCAGAATGTTTGCACCGTCCCGGAGCGCCAAACAAACAAACAAAGACAAAGATCCCCCGTGTAGCCTTGTAGCCTTTACAGACTGTCGGGGCAAGTGTTGTTAGCGAGTAGCACCTGTGAAGGCCGGCACGGCACACGAGGGGGTGGGTTGGCAACACCACGCCCGTCCGCCTTTGTCTCCCCAGTGGCGATGTTTTTTTTTTACACGCCGCACCAGGTACTCAGTTGAGGCTGAGTCGACCTAGGGGGAAGCCCAGCACCGGCAGATAATCGTCACTGGGCGGGTTCATAGCGCAGCGTAGCGCTAACGGCGAATTCGTGTGTGGGTGCCTTAGTCCTTGGGCACAGACCAAATAAATAACTTATTTGTCCCACCCGAGGTGGCCAAGTCTCATGATGATTATGTGTGCGGCACGTTTTCTGACATGATAACCGTTTGCGGAGTGGCAACTTAGTTGTAGTTGCCATGACTTTATCCCGATATGTTCATCATGGGGCCTCCTTTGCCAGTACTAAAAGATGAGAATAGGTTTCGATTTAAAGCTTTCGTGACCGCAGGGATTCACATTCTTGGTTCACTCGGTAAAGTCACGTAGGTAAAAAATTTAAATTTAAATTAATAAAAGTAAAATAAAAAATAAAATAAAAAATCACGACGTTTCGGAGGCAACACAAGAGCTTACTTGATACAGAAATCGTGCTGTGACGGTTCCACCTGAAGACGGAAGCTTGTGGTGTTGCCTCCGAAACGTCGTGATTTTTTTATTTTATTTTTATGTTTACTTTTATTCATTTTAATTTTTTTACCTACGTGCCTTTACCGAAACAACCTAAGAATAATAAAATGTATTGTGTTCACGCTTACGGTGACTTTCAGACCGCATTCCATTCTACTTCTCCCCCCCCCCATCCTCGTCTGTCTGTACAACCGCCATTCGCTGTCCGTGGTGCTGACGTCAAGAAAAAACCGCCATATTTTGCGACTGGCAAAGAAGGTTCCAATGGTGTAAATGCTTACCCCGAGCTCTCAAAGTCTGATGGTGCATCGTCTTTGAGTTGTGCGCCTTTTGGCGTCATCTGGTCACCCCGTGGTGCCCTTATAAAACTCAACGTTTAACCTACTCACGCCGGCTTGTGCCCGCCCTCACAGTCGGGCATATTTGCGGAACACACCACGCCCTGGCCGTTGACCCTGCAGGCCATTGACCGAGCAACCCGACGTTCCTACCAGCTCCCTCCGCAGGAGGAATGTGTTCAGGATCATTAGCGCCTGGGAGTAAATCGACTCTGGAGTGGTAGGACATTCAGCTTCTGGTTTGACTTGAGGCGGCCGGTCTTTGTGGAACATCTTGACTCTTGATGTCCCCTCTCAATCTGATGGCTGCTTTGGCGAAGACATCTCTCCACTTTTCAAGGCTCAGCGGCTCCCTCGTGAGAGACTGATTTTCTTGGGCAAGTTCGCTCACGGGCAGGCTATCTGGATTGAGGTAGGAGTTTCCCTGTCCCAGCAAACGCGCTCCCCGGCTTTCGCCCGATGTGCTTCTTGGTCGATTCCTTGACTTGGACAATGCCGAGGGAGTTCTTTGAAGCAACCAGTCTCGAAGTGATGATCAGTCATTGGCATCACTTGAGGATTGCCAAAAAGCGCCATCCTGATGAAGAGGAACTGCTCATTGTGTGACTGATTCACAGTAGCTTCGTACTCTGCTGCAGCATCATCGTCTTCATTGCTGGTGTCAGAGCCAGATTCACACACTGAGGGGCGTGGCCTCACTGAGGGGGGGGGGGCGTGTCCTCGCTGAGGGGGCGTGTCCTAACCGAGGGGGCGTGTCTTTACTGAAGGGGGCGTGGCCTCACTGAGGGGGCGTGGCCTCACTGAGGGGGCGTCTTCACTGAGGGGGCGTGTCTTCACTGAGGGGGTGCGTCTTCACTGAGGGTGTGTGTCTTCACTGAGGGGGCGTGTCCTCACTGAGGGGGCGTGTCCTCACTGAGGGGGCGTGTCTTTACTGAAGGGGGCGTGGCCTCACTGAGGGGGCGTGGCCTCACTGAGGGGGCGTCTTCACTGAGGGGGCGTGTCTTCACTGAGGGGGTGCGTCTTCACTGAGGGTGTGTGTCTTCACTGAGGGGGCGTGTCCTCACCGAGGGGGCGTGTCTTTACTGAATGAGGCGTGTCTTTACTGAAGGGGGGCGTGGCCTCACTGAGGGGGCGTGGTCTCACTGAGGTGGCGTGTTCTCACTGAGGGGGGCGTGTTAGACACGCCCCCCTCGGTGAGGCAGATGTGATAGCTGCCTCCCCTGGTGCTTTTCATTGCAGTTTCATGACGAGACCAGCGAGCCTAAATAAGTTACCTGGAGTATGGAAGGCGAGTACGTGAAATGAAGGGTCTACAAACGTTACATTGGTGACATACTGAGATAGTAACAGGCACGCGCTTATTGCCCGTGCTCCATCCAGTTACTGAGGGGTTGCGCAATCAGAGGGGAGGCTGAGCTCGTCGCTGCCTCACCTCTCGGCTGTTCCTGCATTTGCAGCGGAGCTCCGCAAATGTGGCGATTTTGACGATAAAAATGATTGGAATCGTACAGAAATGACATTTCTAACACAGATCAGTGGAATAATCTTAAGATTTATTTGATTTGATTATATGTTATTTTATTATTTTATTATTTACATTCTACGTGACTTTACCGAAAGAACCAAGGAGATGAATCCCTGCAGTCACGAAAGCTTTACATCGATATTTGATTATTCTTTCTTTTTTACTTTTCGTAACAGCTGTTTTCATTGGAGTATGGCGGGTGAGGCTTTGTCTCCCCCTGCCTCCCCTGACCGCACGTCCCTGGTGTACAGTCTACAGCATGGCCTGTGGTAGTGCCCTTCATCTGCTACTCACATTGGCAGGGATTCTGACGTCCGTTTCACGTGTGGCTGCACTGCTGACCTTTGCATCAGCTCGCAGTTCTCGACACTGTACCGGCACTTCTCTCCTATTCTTTCACGTGGCATATTTGTTGGCTTTCTGACAAAAAATATGCACTCTGCGTCATAAAGTCCTGCAGGGAAATTGTTTTTTTCCTGCCGATAATAAATTTCAACAAATAAAAAATGTAACATATTTTTCCCAGCAGGAATTTTTTTTTCCTGCCGATAATAAATGAAAAGAAATTTTAAAAAAAAGTTTTTTCCCTGCAGGAATTTTTTCCCCTGCCTATAAAATTTTTTTTTTTAATCCTGCAGGTATGTTTTTTTCCCTGCCGATAATAAATGAAAAGAAATAAAAAAAAAAGTTTTTTCCCTGCAGGAATTTTTTCCCCTGCCTATAAAATTTTATTATTTTTTTAATCCTGCAGGTATGTTTTTTTCCCTGCCGATAATAAATGAAAAGAAATTTTAAAAAAAAGTTTTTTTCCCTGCAGGAATTTTTTCCCCTGCCTTTAAAATTTTTTTTTTTTAATCCTGCAGGTATGTTTTTTTTCCTGCCGATAATAAATGAAAAGAAATAAAAAAAAAAAAAGTTTTTTCCCTGCAGGAATTTTTTCCCCTGCCTATAAAATTCTTTTTTTTTTAAATCCTGCAGGTATGTTTTTTTCCCTGCCGATAATAAATGAAAAGAAATTTTTAAAAAAAGTTTTTTCCCTGCAGGAATTTTTTCCCCTGCCTATAAAATTTTATTTTTTTTAATCCTGCAGGTATGTTTTTTCCCTGCCGATAATAAATGAAAAGAAATTTTAAAAAAAGTTTTTTTCCCTGCAGGAATTTTTTCCCCTGCCTATAAATTTTTTTTTTCTTTTAAATCCTGCAGGTATGTTTTTTTTCCCTGCCGATAATAAATAAAAACAAATAAAAATAAAAAATATTTTTTCCTGCAGCAAGTTTTTTTTCCTTGCCTCTGCAGCTCTTCCGCTATTTATTCACCTGATGACGATTGCTTGTGTTGCCATCGAAACGTCGTGATTTTTTTTTATTAAAATTTTTCAGATTTTTATAAAACAATTATTTTTCTATCTACGTGGCTTCACCGAAAGACCCAAAGAATATGAATTCCTGCAGTCACGAAAGCTTCAAGTGAAGATGTTAACTTCTTAGGTTTTTTCGGTAAAGTCACGTAGAAAGTAAAATAAAATAAAAACAAAAATCACGACGTTTCGGAGGCAACACAAGTCTCCGTCATCAGGTGGCCTCGCCCCCCCTCCCTCCCGATACGTTCCTTTCATTGGCTACCATAGTCTGATGAGCTCCCCCCTCTCTCTCCCTCCCCCCTCAACTCGCTTTTAAGGGATTACATCTTGAATCATTGCCTCACTTGATACAGCTAATCTGGCTGTGACGGTCCCACCTGATGACGGAGACTTGTGTTGCCTCCGAAACGTCGTGATTTTTGTTTTTATTTTATTTTACTTTCTACGTGACTTTACCGAAAAAACCTAAGAAGATGATTCCTTGCAGTCACGAAAGCTTCAAATCTAAAAGATGTTAACTAACTCGCTGAAATAGAAGAACTAAAGCGTGAATCAATGCAAAAACATTCGTAGAATACTGGCCTTGGGGACAAACACCCATGTTGTACATTATTTATTGTCTTAATTAACAGCAGAGGTGTTGGAATGTTTTATTTGTGACGTCCGGGCAAATAGGCGTGATTGCGATAGGTGCAAAAACAGGTTTCCTTGCGATAAAAACTAAACAGCTGCTCATTTGTTGGTGTAACAAATAAAATGGCGCCATTGAACTTTTGCCACCTTGGCTGGTACCGATATCTGGTCTGGCCCAAGGACCACGTGGGCGAAATAGTGTGTGGGTGAGCGAGTGAGTGGGTGAGTGTGTTAGTGAGTGGGTGAGTGAGTGAGTCGGTGTTTGAGTGTGTGAGTGTATGAGTGGGTGTGTGGGTGGGTGGGTGAGTGGGTGAGTGATTGGGTGGATGAGTGTGTGAGAGAGTGGGTGGGTGTGTGGGTGGGTGAGTGAATGGGTGAGTGAGTGAGTGGGTGAGTGAGTGGGTGAGTGAGTGAGTTAGTGGTTGAGTGTGTTAGTGAATAAGTGTGTGGGTGAGCGGGTGTTTGAGTGAGTGAGTGTAAGAGTAGGTGTGTGGGTGGGTGGGTGAGTGGGTGGATGAGTGAGTAAGTGTATGAGTAGGTGTGTGGGTGGGTGACTGAGTGGTTGAGTGATTGGTGGATGCTTGTGTGAGTGAGTGGGTGTGTGAGTGAGTGGGTGAGTGAATGGGTGGATGAGTGTGTGGGTGAGCGGGTGTTTGAGTGTGTGAGTGTATGAGTAGGTGTGTGGGTGGGTGGGTGAGTGGGTGAGTGATTGGGTGGATGAGTGTGTGAGAGAGTGGGTGGGTGTGTGGGTGGGTAGGTGGGTGAGTGAGTGGGTGAGTGATTGGGTGTATGAGTGAGTGGGTGAGTGAGTGAGTGGGTGAGTGTGTTAGTGAGTGAGTGTGTGGGTGAGTCGGTGTTTGAGTGTGTGAGTGTATGAGTAGGTGTGTGGGTGGGTGGGTGAGTGGGTGAGTGATTGGGTGGATGAGTGTGTGAGAGAGTGGGTGGGTGTGTGGGTGGGTGAGTGAATGGGTGAGTGAGTGAGTGGGTGAGTGAGTGGGTGAGTGAGTGAGTTAGTGGTTGAGTGTGTTAGTGAATAAGTGTGTGGGTGAGCGGGTGTTTGAGTGAGTGAGTGTAAGAGTAGGTGTGTGGGTGGGTGGGTGAGTGGGTGGATGAGTGAGTAAGTGTATGAGTAGGTGTGTGGGTGGGTGACTGAGTGGTTGAGTGATTGGTGGATGCTTGTGTGAGTGAGTGGGTGTGTGAGTGAGTGGGTGAGTGAATGGGTGGATGAGTGTGTGGGTGAGCGGGTGTTTGAGTGTGTGAGTGTATGAGTAGGTGTGTGGGTGGGTGGGTGAGTGGGTGAGTGATTGGGTGGATGAGTGTGTGAGAGAGTGGGTGGGTGTGTGGGTGGGTAGGTGGGTGAGTGAGTGGGTGAGTGATTGGGTGTATGAGTGAGTGGGTGAGTGAGTGAGTGGGTGAGTGTGTTAGTGAGTGAGTGTGTGGGTGAGTCGGTGTTTGAGTGTGTGAGTGTATGAGTAGGTGTGTGGGTGGGTGGGTGAGTGGGTGAGTGATTGGGTGGATGAGTGTGTGAGAGAGTGGGTGGGTGTGTGGGTGGGTGGGTGAGTGAATGGGTGAGTGAGTCAGTGGGTGAGTGAGTGGGTGAGTGAGTGAGTTAGTGGTTGAGTGTGTTAGTGAATAAGTGTGTGGGTGAGCGGGTGTTTGAGTGAGTGAGTGTAAGAGTAGGTGTGTGGGTGGGTGGGTGAGTGGGTGGATGAGTGAGTAAGTGTATGAGTAGGTGTGTGGGTGGGTGACTGAGTGGTTGAGTGATTGGTGGATGCTTGTGTGAGTGAGTGGGTGTGTGAGTGAGTGGGTGAGTGAATGGGTGGATGAGTGTGTGGGTGAGCGGGTGTTTGAGTGTGTGAGTGTATGAGTAGGTGTGTGGGTGGGTGGGTGAGTGGGTGAGTGATTGGGTGGATGAGTGTGTGAGAGAGTGGGTGGGTGTGTGGGTGGGTAGGTGGGTGAGTGAGTGGGTGAGTGATTGGGTGTATGAGTGAGTGGGTGAGTGAGTGAGTGGGTGAGTGTGTTAGTGAGTGAGTGTGTGGGTGAGTCGGTGTTTGAGTGTGTGAGTGTATGAGTAGGTGTGTGGGTGGGTGGGTGAGTGGGTGAGTGATTTGGGTGGATGAGTGTGTGAGAGAGTGGGTGGGTGTGTGGGTGGGTGGGTGAGTGAATGGGTGAGTGAGTGAGTGGGTGAGTGAGTGGGTGAGTGAGTGAGTTAGTGGTTGAGTGTGTTAGTGAATAAGTGTGTGGGTGAGCGGGTGTTTGAGTGAGTGAGTGTAAGAGTAGGTGTGTGGGTGGGTGAGTGGGTGGATGAGTGAATAAGTGTATGAGTAGGTGAGTGGGTGGGTGACTGAGTGGTTGAGTGATTGGTGGATGCTTGTGTGAGTGAGTGGGTGTGTGAGTGAGTGGGTGAGTGAATGGGTGGATGAGTGTGTGGGTGAGCGGGTGTTTGAGTGTGTGAGTGTATGAGTAGGTGTGTGGGTGGGTGGGTGAGTGAATGGGTGAGTGAGTAGGTGAGTGAGTGAGTGAGTGGGTGAGTGAGTGAGTGTGTGAGTGAGTGGGTGATTGAGTGGGTTCAAGTTCAAGTTCATTTATTAGGTATAGCCCTGTGAGCCATTCGGCTCTTGAATGGGTGGGTGTGTGGTGTGTGGGTGAGCGGGTGTTTGAGTGAGTGGGTGAGTGAGTGGGTGTTTGAGTGGGTGGGTGAGTGAGTGGGTGTGTGAGTGAGTGGGTGTTTGAGTGAGTGGGTGTTTGAGTGAGTGGGTGTTTGAGTGAGTGGGTGTGTGAGTGAGTGGGTAAGTGAGTGGGTGTTTGAGTGGGTGGGTGAGTGAGTGGGTGTGTGAGTGAGTGGGTGTTTGAGTGAGTGGGTGTTTGAGTGAGTGGGTGTTTGAGTGAGTGGGTGTGTGAGTGAGTGGGTAAGTGAGTGGGTGTTTGAGTGGGTGGGTGAGTGAGTGGGTGTGTGAGTGAGTGGGTGTTTGAGTGAGTGGGTGTTTGAGTGAGTGGGTGTTTGAGTGAGTGGGTATGTGAGTGAGTGGGTGAGTGAGTGGGTGTTTGAGTGGGTGGGTGAGTGAGTGGGTGTGTGAGTGAGTGGGTGTTTGAGTGAGTGGGTGTTTGAGTGAGTGGGTGTTTGAGTGAGTGGGTGTGTGAGTGAGTGGGTAAGTGAGTGGGTGTTTGAGTGGGTGGGTGAGTGAGTGGGTGTGTGAGTGAGTGGGTGTTTGAGTGAGTGGGTGTTTGAGTGAGTGGGTGTTTGAGTGAGTGGGTATGTGAGTGAGTGGGTGAGTGAGTGGGTGTTTGAGTGAGTGGGTGTTTGAGTGAGTGGGTGTTTGAGTGAGTGGGTGAGTGAGGGGGTGTTTGAGTGAGTGGGTGAGTGAGTGGGGGTTTGAGTGAGTGGGTGTGTGAGTGAGTGAGTGGGTGAGTGAGTGGGTGTTTGAGTGAGTGGGTGTTTGAGTGAGTGGGTGTGTGGTGCGTGGGTGAGCGGGTGTTTGAGTGGGTGGGTGAGTGGAGTGGGTGTTTGAGTGGGTGGGTGAGTGGAGTGGGTGTTTGAGTGGGTGGGTGAGTGAGTGGGTATGTGAGTGAGTGGGCGAGTGAGTGGGTGTTGGAGTGAGTGGGTGTTTGAGTGAGTGGGTGTTTGAGTGAGTGGGTGTGTGAGTGAGTGAGTGGGTGAGTGAGTGGGTGAGTGGGTGTTTGAGTGGGTGGGTGTGTGAGTGGGTGTGTGAGTGAGTGGGTGAGTGAGTGAGGGTTTGAGTGAGTGGGTGTTTGAGTGAGTGGGTGTGTGAGTGAGTGGGTGAGTGAGTGCGGGTTTGAGTGAGTGGGTGTTTGAGTGAGTGGGTGAGTGAGTGTGTAAGTGAGTGGGTGTTTGAGTGAGTGGGTGTTTGAGTGAGTGGGTGTTTGAGTGAGTGGGTGAGTGAGTGGGTGTTTGAGTGGGTGGGTGAGTGAGTGGGTGTGTGAGTGAGTGGGTGAGTGAGTGGGTGTTTGAGTGAGTGGGTGTTTGAGTGAGCGGGTGTGTGAGTGGGTGTTTGAGTGAGTGGGTGAGTGAGTGGGTGTTTGAGTGAGTGGGTGTTTGAGTGAGTGGGTGTGTGAGTGAGTGGGTGAGTGAGTGGGTGTTTGAGTGAGTGGGTGTTTGAGTGAGTGGGTGTGTGAGTGAGTGGGTGAGTGAGTGGGTGTGTGAGTGAGTGGGTGTGTGAGTGAGTGGGTGAGTGAGTGGGTGTTTGAGTGAGTGGGTGTTTGAGTGAGTGGGTGAGTGAGTGGGTGAGTGAGTGGGTGTGTGAGTGGGTGAGTGAGTGGGTGTTTGAGTGAGCGGGTGTGTGAGTGGGTGTTTGAGTGAGTGGGTGAGTGAGTGGGTGTTTGAGTGAGTGGGTGTTTGAGTGAGTGGGTGTGTGAGTGAGTGGGTGAGTGAGTGAGTGGGTGAGTGAGTGGGTGTTTGAGTGAGTGGGTGAGTGAGTGGGTGTTTGAGTGAGTGGGTGTGTGAGTGAGTGGGTGTGTGAGTGAGTGGGTGAGTGAGTGGGTGTTTGAGTGAGTGGGTGTTTGAGTAAGTGGGTGAGTGAGTGGGTGAGTGAGTGGGTGTTTGAGTGAGTGGGTGTTTGAGTGAGTGGGTGTGTGAGTGAGTGGGTGAGTGAGTGAGTGGGTGAGTGAGTGGGTGTTTGAGTGAGTGGGTGAGTGAGTGGGTGTTTGAGTGAGTGGGTGGGTGAGTGAGTGGGTGTGTGAGTGAGTGGGCGAGTGAGTGGGTGTTGGAGTGAGTGGGTGTTTGAGTGAGTGGGTGTTTGAGTGAGTGGGTGTGTGAGTGAGTGAGTGGGTGAGTGAGTGGGTGAGTGGGTGTTTGAGTGGGTGGGTGTGTGAGTGGGTGTGTGAGTGAGTGGGTGAGTGAGTGGGGGTTTGAGTGAGTGGGTGTTTGAGTGAGTGGGTGTGTGAGTGAGTGGGTGAGTGAGTGCGGGTTTGAGTGAGTGGGTGTTTGAGTGAGTGGGTGAGTGAGTGTATAGTGTAGTGTATAGTAGTGTAGTGTATAGTGTAGATTATAGTAATGTGTCGTGTGGTGTGTAGTAGTGTAATGTATAGTGTGTTGTAGTGTATAGTTGTGTAGTGTATAGTGTAGTGTATAGTTGTGTAGTGTATAGTGTAGTGTATAGTTGTGTAGTGTGCAGTGTAGTGTGTAGTGTAGTGTATAGTTGTGTAGTGTATAGTGTGTTGTAGTGTAGTGTGTAATGTAGTGTTTCGTAGTGGAGTGTATAGTGTAGTGTATAGTGTGTTGTAGTGTATAGTTGTGTAGTGTGCAGTGTAGTGTGTAGTGTAGTGTATAGTTGTGTAGTGTATAGTGTGTTGTAGTGTAGTGTGTAGTGTATAGTAGTGTAGTGTATAGTGTAGTGTATAGTGTAGTGTATAGTAGTGTAGTGTATAGTTGTGTAGTGTATAGTGTGTTGTAGTGTAGTGTGTAGTGTAATGTATAGTAGTGTAGTGTATAGTGTAGTGTATAGTGTAGTGTATAGTAGTGTAGTGTATAGTTGTGTAGTGTATAGTGTGTTGTAGTGTAGTACATAGTTTGTCGTGTTTAGTGTAGTGTATAGTGTAGTGTAAAGTATTGTAATGTATGGTGTATCGTGTAGTGTATAGTAGCGTAGTGTATAGTAGTGTAGTGTATAGTAGCGTAGTGTATAGTGTTGTGTATAGTAGTGTAGTGTATAGTGTTGTGTATAGTAGTGTAGTGTATAGTGTAGTGTATAGTAGCGTAGTGTATAGTGTAGTGTATAGCAGTGTAATGTAGAGTAGTATAGTATAGTGTAGCCTTGCACGCATTTGGTTCTCAATTGGAAACAAATGTAAACAAAGTTGCCCGGTGCTCATTTTGTGTTTTCGACTAATTTTACCTTCTTCTTGGTTCTTTCGGTAAAGTCACGTAGAAGGGAAATAATAAAATAATACAAAATAAAACATAATAAAAAATAAAACATATTTTTATTATTTTACTATTTCCCTTCTACGTGACTTTACCGAAAGAACCAAGAAGATGAATCCCTGCAGTCACGAAAGCTTTAAATCGAATTTTAATTTTACCTTCTACAAAAACAAAATCTCAAAGAATAGGGCACCGCAGGTTCACAAGAACCACACTGTTCTAACCTGGGGGGTGGGGGGGGGGAAATCCCTTTGTCGTCGCTATGCTGAGCGGTGTGGGAAACTTCACAGCAATCGATAAAGGAATTGGATCAGACATCGCGGTGAAGGTCTCCGAACCACAACAAAAACGTGGGGGGGGGGGGGGAGCTGAACAAACGATGCCCGAGTTCCGATGAATTTCGCAAGGCCACCGCTGTGACCTCGGAGATGACGCCTGCTGCTGCTCTATATTTGGAGTTTGTGTCTCTCTCTCATCATCATCACGGTGGCTAGGAGATGTTAATTACCTCGCCTGGTGTACAGGAGGTCGTTGGTTCGATCCCAACCCTGACGACGCCTGCTGCTGCTGTATATTTGGAGTTTGCGTGTCTCTCTCTCTCTCATCATCATCACGGTGGCTAGGAGATGTTAATTACCTCGCCTGGTGTACAGGAGGTCGTTGGTTCGATCCCAACCCTGACGACGCCTGCTGCTGCTGTATATTTGGAGTTTGTGTCTCTCTCTCATCGTCATCATCACGGTGGCTAGGAGATGTTAACTACCTCGCCCGGTGTACAGGAGGTCGTGGGTTCGATCCCGACCCTGACGATGCCTGCTGCTGCTGTATATTTGGATTCTAGATGTAAAGCTTTCGTGACTGCAAGGATTCATATTTTTAGTTTTTTTCGGTGAAGTCACGTAGGTAAAAAAATTACATTTAAATTTACATAAATACTACCTCGCCTGATGCACAGGAGGTCGCGGGTTCGATCCCGACCCTGACGACGCCTGCTGCTGTATATTTAGAGTTTGCGTGCCTCTCTCTCATCGTCATCACGGTGGCTAGGAGATGTTAACTACCTCGCCTGGTCTACAGGAGGTCGTGGGCTCGATCCCGACCCTGACGCCTGCTGTATATTTGGAGTTTGCGTGTGTCTCTCTCTCTCTTCCTCCCCGTGGTCGCGTGGATTTTTCTCCCGGGGTCCTCCGGATTTTTTTCCATTCCACATTTAGAATCAACACCGCGCGTGTTAGATAATTTTGCTGATATACATCTCCGCGTGATGATGATGATGATGATAATCCCACTCCGTTGAGCTAAAATTTGCTGTTGCCAGGTCGCTTCTGAAAAAAATTGCAGCTCAGTGGAGTCTTACCTGGTAAAATAAAAGGTAAATGTGTATAAAGTTATTCTGCAATACCACTCTGTTGGCTAACGATGACTTCTTGGCTCCCGTTCACAACGTGATGATGACGACGACGATGATGCACGTACGTGTCTATGTTGAACTTCTTTCGCACCGTACGTAGCCAACCATGCTCATCGGAGGTGCGGGGGAAAGGGCAACAAACTATGTGTCTCTGTGTGAGTCTATGAGTCTCCGTGTGAGTCTGTGGGTCTCTGTGTGAGTATGTGGGTCTCTATGCGAGTCTCTGTGTGAGTCTAAATGTCTTTGTGTGAGTCTGTGGGTCTCTGTGTGAGTATGTGGGTCTCTGTGCGAGTCTCTGTGTGAGTCTAAATGTCTCTGTGTGAGTCTGTGGGTCTCTGTGTGAGTCTGTGGGTCTCTGTGTGAGTATATGGGTCTCTGTGTGAGTCTGTGGGTCTCTGTGTGAGTCTACGGGTTTCTGTGTGAGTCTGTGGGTCTCTGTGCGAGTCTCTGTGTGAGTCTAAATGTCTCTGTGTGAGTCTGTGGGTCTTTGTGTGAGTCTATGGGTCTCTGTGTGAGTCTCTGGGTCTCTGTGTGAGTCTATGGGTCTCTGTGTGAGTCTGTGGGTCTCTGTGTGAGTCTATGGGCCTCTCTGTGAGTCTGTGGGTCTCTGTGTGAGTCTCTGTGTGAGTCTATGGGTCTCCGTGTGAGTCTGTGGTTCTCTGTGTGAGTCTGTGGGTCTCTCTGTGAGTCTGTGGGTCTCTGTGTGAGTATGTGGGTCTCTCTGTGAGTCTGTGGGTCTCTGTGTGAGTCTAAATGTCTCTGTGTGAGTCTACGAGCTCTGTAGGCGCTCTACCGCCTGTCTTCTTGGAGGTGGCGTATTGTCTCAGAAGCCTTTGGCAGACAGCCCTGACCTGCGCCTTTGTGTTTACCCACCATTGCCGGCTAGAGCTGAAGGCTGAAGCTGCTTCTCGTGGTCACCCAGTGAGCCCAGCAGGCCTTTGAATGCTTCTTACTGGTAGGAACGAAGTGAACCAGCCTACAATAGATTATATCGTCCGTCCGTCCGTCCGATGTCCGATTAGGTGTAGCAACATCGCCCCCTACTGCAAACACTTGGCAGGACCCTACAAAAACCTTTAGACTCAGTGAGGCTTTCCTGGCTAAACAAGTGTACTCAAATTGTAAATTGTTGTGGTTTCACGCTTCAACACACCGGTGGGCTAAAGCAGTGAACTAATTGTCTTTTGTCAACGTGACACTTTTTTACTGATTGGCCGTGTCGAGTGGTGGAGGGTTACAACACATTTATAAATAACGCAATCTAAACCCAAAAACGTTGATTATGAATTCCCTTATAATTCCCTGAGATAGTTTTTAATTAAAACATTTAAGTTAAAAATTAACTCACAGCGGCCTAAAGCCTACAGCTAGGCCTAAAGCCTAGAACTAGGCCTCAAACTCTCCCTTCGTATCGTACCACCGCCATTTCATTTTATTATAGCCATTCATTTGTTCGTTCCTACCAGCCCACCCCGCAGGGACCTGTTTAAAGCCTTTGTTCCTCGAGCAGCTACACGAGCACGTTGGCACTGCCACCGCTGACGCCGAGTCGATCCAGCCCTGCGAGGCTTGTCCCTCCCTCGGGAGAAACAGCGGCATGATGCATCGGAGGACGTACTCGCGGTCGTTGGGGCGAGGGGGACAGACTTCCGACTGCACCCTCGATCCGGCTCTCTAACCATTGTAGTGACATAGGACGTCACTACTGTGTCGGCCCGTACGAGGGCTGGGGGCCCCAAGGGGGTGCCTGGGGGGGTCACGTGGTGGAGGGACCCAGACCTTCCCGTGAGGTGGGGGAAGGGAGGCGTGGCCTGGGAAGGGAGGCGTGGCCTGGGAAGGGAGGCGTGGCCTGGGAAGAGAGGCGTGGCCTGGGAAGGGAGGCGTGGCCTGGGAAGGGAGGCGTGGCCTGGGAAGGGAGGCGTGGCCTGGAAGGGAGGCGTGGCCTGGGAAGGGAGGCGTGGCCTAGAGCGGATATAAGCGGGGTGTGGACGCAGAGCGGGGCTGCTGTTGAACTCCGAAGTGAAGACGACATATCATCGGTCCTCAAGTCCCGGGTCGTGTTCCAGAGTGTTAGTGAGTTGAGGAAGGTGGGTCACCACCTCATGTACAGCGTTATATTACTCACCGTTTAATAAATCGTGTCGCATCCAAGCTGTGCGCGCGTGCGCGTGTGTGTGTGTGCACCTAATTCGAACCCACTACCTACACCATAACAAAGTACTGCCGCCGGGGCTGGGTGTTGCAGTCGCCACGCGTCGAGCAGACCCAGTCTCTCCGCACTAAGTCGGCTGACGCCCGTGCCGTGCCGTGTTTGCGGGTGAGTCTCGGCGCTGGTTTACGGTTCGAGAGCCGGGTCGACGGTGCGGTTGGAAGTCTCCCCCACCCCCCCCCCCCCCCCCGACGACGACGACCGCGAACACGTGGCCCCCCGATGCATCGTCCGTCTCCGGGGTGTCCCGCAGCGTGCCGGAGGAGAAGACCAGCTTCCCTATGCAGCTCTTGCTCGGCGCGTACTCGTTAAAGCACCGCAGTTTGGTGTTGAGAGAGAAAGAGAGAGAGACTGTTGACTTTTAAACAACTTTTATTGCCGCCAGCAGCAAAAGCAGCGGAGGCGACTCCAATACGAAAGCCAGTCAGCAGCAACCGAAAAGAAAACAAACGTTACATAATCGTTACAAATCCACGTGCTGTGGTGCTCAAAGCACCGCACACAACACAAAAGGAAAAGTCACGTGGTGGTGGTGGTGGTGGTGGTCATCGCGCACGTCACGGTGACGAGCGAGCGCTTCAGAAGGTGAACACCACGAGGGTGCCGTCCACGCTGCTACAGAGAGGGGGGCTTGTCCGGCCCCCCAGCGTTCGAAGAAGACGCGCACATCATCATCATCGAGAGAGAGAGAGAAAGAGAGATGAAAGGTGAGAGAGAGAGAGGCCCTCATAACAAATGCACGTGTCCTTCCATGTTCCCACCCGATGCCTTTCACTTATTTACCGCGTTATTTATTTACGGCCATGACTTATTGAATAATCTGGCCACTCTTTTTTTATTTTTTTATTTTTTTTATTATTTTTTTTTCCCCTCTCTCTCTCGCTCGCTCTCTCTCTCTCTGTCCCTCTCTGTCCCAGCCTCGCTCGTTCTCTCTCGTTCTATCTGTACATACCTCGCGCGCTCTCTCCCTCCCTCTCCTCTATCTCCCGTGTACAGAACGAGGGAAAAAAAGAGATGCTGCAAGGTGACACTGACGGCTGCTCTGTGCTGCTTCCAGTGTTCAGGGGCCTGCTCAAGGCTGCGGCTCCGGCTGGAGCACGCCATGTACCACACGCACGTGTCGGTGATGTGTATAGCGTCTTCTTCGAACGCTGGGGAGCCGGACAAGGCCCTCTCTGTAGCAGCGTGGACGGCACCCTCGTCGTGTTCACCTTCGGAAGTGCTCGCTCGTCACCATGGCGTGTGCGATGACCACCACCAACACCACAACCACCACCACCACCACAACCACCACCACAACCACCACAACCACCACCACCACAACCACCACCACCACAACCACCACCACCACCACCACAACCACCACCACAACCACCACCACCACCACCACCACAACCACCACCACAACCACCACAACAACCACCACCACAACCACCACAACCACCACCACCACAACCACCACCACAACCACCACAACAACCACCACCACCACAACCACCACAACCACCACCGCAACCACCACCACAACCACCACCACCACCACAACCACCACCACAACCACCACCACCACAACCACCACCACCACAACCACCACCACAACCACCACCACCACCACCACAACCACCACCACCACCACAACCACCACCACAACCACCACCACCACCACAACCACCACCACAACCACCACCACCACCACAACCACCACCACAACCACCACCACAACCACCACCACCACCACCACAACCACCACCACCACCACCACAACCACCACCACCACCACCACCACAACCACCACCACCACCACGTGCCTTTTTTTCGTGTTGTGCGCGGTGCTTTTAGCGCCACAGCGCGTCGATTCGTAGCGTTAGTTTCATTTGCGTTGCTGGTGACTTTGTGTGTTTCATATCGGAATCGCCTCCAGTGCTGTTGCTGCTGGCGGCAATAAAAGTTGTTTAAGAGTCAAACGTCTCTCTGGGGCTCTCTGCCTCTCTCTCTCTCTCTCTGTCCCCACCTCTCTCGCTCTCTCTGACTCTCATTGATTCTCGCTCTGCCCGCTCAATGAATATTCATGACCGTGACGTCACAATCGAGGCAGCGTCACTCGTCCGTCGTGCGATTGGTTGATTTCGCACGGTACGACCACGTGTTTGGGCCTTGCTCTGCCGCTCAACCTTACCGAGTTCGAATCGTGGTTACGGGTGTGGGAGTGTGGGGGCGAGGGTGGGAGGGGGGAGGGGTAAAATTTAGTGGTGGGGGGGAGGGGGCACTGCAGGGGCGGGGGGAGGGGGGGGCATTCGAAG
>NW_027621406.1:0-2500 GCF_964198595.1 Lampetra fluviatilis | reverse complement strand
TCTTTGTGTGTATCTATGGGTCTCTGTGTGAGTCTATGGGTCTCTATGTAAGTCAATGGGTCTGTGTGAGTCTATATGTCTATGTGTGAGTCTGTGAATATCTGTGTGAGTCTATAGGTCTCTGTGTGAGTCTATGGGTCTCTATGTAAGTCAATGGGTCTCTGTGTGAGTCTATATGTCTATGTGTGAGTATATGGGTCTCTGTGTGAGTCTTTGGGTATATGTGTGAGTCTATAGGTCTCTGTGTGAGTCTATGGGTCTCTATGTAAGTCTATGGGTCTCTGTGTGAGTCTATGGGTCTCTGTGTGAGTCTGTGCATATCTGTGTGAGTCTATAGGTCTCTGTGTGAGTTTATGGGTCTCTGTGTGAGTCTATAGGTCTCTGTGTGAGTCTGTGGGTCTCTGTGTGAGTCTATGGGTCTCTGTGTGAGTCTATGGGTCTCTGTATGAGTATGTGGGTCTCTTTGTGAGTCTATGGGTCTCTGTGTGAGTCTATGGGTCTCTGTGTGAGTCTATATGTCTATGTGAGTCTATGGGTCTCTGTGTGAGTCTGTGGGTCTCTGTGTGTGAGTCTATGGGTCTCTGTGTGAGTCTGTGGGTCTCTGTGTGAGTCTATGGGTCTATGTGTGAGTCTATGGGTCTATGTGTGAGTCTGCGAGTCTCTCTGTGAGTCTTTGGGGCTCTGTGTGAGTCTGTGAATATCTGTGTGAGTCTATGGGTCTCTGTGTGAGTCTGTGGGTCTCTGTGTGAGTCTATGGATTTCTGTGTGAGTCTATGGGTCTCTGTGTGAGTCTGTGAGTCTCTCTGTGAGTCTTTGGGGCTCTGTGTGAGTCTGTGAATATCTGTGTGAGTCTATAGGTCTCTGTGTGAGTCTATGTATGTATGTTTGGACTTCTTTCGCATCATACGTAGCCAACCGTGATAATCGGATGTGCGTGGGGAGGAAGGACAACAAACTAAACACAACAACAACAACATCAACAACAACAACATCAACAACAAGAAGCAGCTCTAAAGAAACGAGTTTGTCAATCTGGATGATGCGTTGAAAGTGGCAGAAGAGCGTTCCAGTCTGTTACGAGGCTACACGGGGGACCTTTGTCTTTGTGGCCACGTGTTGTGTCTGTGTCTGTGTGTGTGTCACAGTGGATGGGGAGCGGTGGTGTAGTGGTTAGCGCTACGCTGCGCTACGAACCTGGCGACCCGAGTTCGATTCTCGCTCACGGCCAACACCCAAGTGACGATTATCTGAACCGGTTCTGGGCCTCCCCTAGGTCGACTCAGCCTCAAATGAGTACCTGGTGCGATGTGTAAACATCGCCACTAGGGAGACAAAGGCGGTCGGGCGTGATGTTGGCCACCCACCCCCTCGTGTACCGTGCCGGCTTTCATAGGCGCTCGCTAACAGCACTTGCCCCGACAGTCTGTTAAGGCTACACGGGGGATCTTTGTTATAGTGGCGGCCCTTCAATAAATAGGTTCGCCATCACACAGCACTTGCCCCCCGCAAGTCGACTGTGGCTATACGCGTGAGTGTGGGAGGGGCACTTTTGTCTTTGTCTCTATGTGTTGTGTGCATTGGCGTAATCATAATGAGAGCAAATTACGCGGCGTAAAAAATTAAAAAATATTAAAAAAAAATATATAAACTGCAACGCAATTAATTTACGCTCGGCGTCCTCACCACCCCCCCCCCAACCACCACAAACCCCTTCGGCAAGAGAGAGATTTCAGCCGGAACGAATTTGAACAAAACATTTATTTATTTTAAACGGAGGGAGGAAGACGAAACAAAAATGTAAAATTCCAAAAATGTGACTGTGGCAAATTTTCAGTTTCTTCATCTTTTCTTTCTTTTCTTCCTCTTCCCATTCTTCTCATTTTTCTTTCTCCTCCTCCTCTTCAACCTCTTCCCCTTCTTCTGATTCTTATTCTTCCGCTGCATCCTCCATCCCACCTCCTCCTCTTCTTTACATCAGCGGATTTTGCTTTTCTTCTGCCAGCGCTCGGCTCGAATCGCCGTTTAAAACGATGGGGGGTGAGGTGGGGGGGGGGGGTGGCCCTGGGGGGGGGGGGGGGGGCTCGGGGGGGAGGGGCGAGGGAGGTGGCCCTGGGGGGGGGGGTCTCGGGGGGAGGGTGGGGGGGGGGGTGGCCCTGGGGGGGGGGGCTCGGGGTGAGGTAGGGGGGGGGTGGCCCTGGGGGGGGGGGGCTCGGGGTGAGGTGGGGGGGGGGTGGCCCTGGGGGGGGGGGGCTCGGGGGGGAGGGGGGGAGGGGGGGGGGTGGCCCTGGTGGGAGGGGCTCGGGGGGGGGGCTCGGGGGGAGGGGCTCGGGGGGGGCTCGGGGGGAGGGGCTCGGGGGGGGGCTCGGGGGGGGGGGGGGGGGGGCTCGGGGGGAGGGGCTCGGGGGGGGGGGGCGTTTGCGTCATCAGTATCGTGCCGGCCTTCATCGGTAGCTGCTCGCTAACAGCACTTGCCCCGCCAGTCTGTCGCAGGCCATACGGG
>NW_027621405.1:25000-46189 GCF_964198595.1 Lampetra fluviatilis | reverse complement strand
GGTGGGTGGACGAGTGGGTTGGTGGGTGGGTGGACAAGTGGTTGAATGTCTGGGTGGACGAGTGGTTGGATGGTGGGTGGACAAGTGGTTGGATGGGTGGGTGGACGTGTGGGTGGGTGGGTGCACGTGTGGGTGGGTGGGTAGGAGTCACCCCCCCACCGCTCCCCTTTTATCGCCCATAAAACGCAGGTCCCCATTGAAACGGCGTCTCTTTAATGGGCCACTCTAAGTGCCACTTTCAAACACGACGGGCGAGAGTGGGGGGGGGGGGGTGACAGAGAGAGAGAGGAAGGGAAAATGATGTCGGCCTTCCTAGGGGAGGTGGTGGTAGGAGGGGAGGGCTCGTGGGGGGTGGTGGGTGGTGATGTGTGACGTGGGGCGACGCGTGTCCACGCGCAGAGGGTACTGATTGGTAACAACTCCCCCCACCTCCTCTCCCCCTCACCCTCCGACTACTCCAAAGCCTGACGAAGAGCTTCATAGCTCATCGGATTCCTCCGAAATGTATAAATCTTCTCATTCCGCTTCTATTGATTCGCTCAGGAGGGCTAAGAAGTGGTAGCCGTGGGGCAAGAGTCAGCACTTGCCGATTTGAGGCCACGGTGGCGAGGAGATGTTAACTACCTCGCCTGGTGTACAGGAGGTCGTGGGTTCGATCCCGACCCTGACGCCTGCTGCTGCTGTATATTTGGAGTTTGCGTCTCTCTCTCTCATCATCTTCACGGTGGCTAGGAGATGTTGACTACCTCGCCTGGTGTACAGGAGGTCGTGGGTTCGATCCCTGACGCCTGCTGCTGTATATTTGGAGTTTGCGTGTCTCTCTTGTTCATCATCATCACGGTGGCTAGGAGATGTTAACCACCTCGCCTGGTATACAGGAGGTCGTGGGTTCGATCCCCGACCCTGACGCCTGCTGCTGTATATTTGGAGTTTGCGTGTCTCTCTCTCTCATCATCATCACGGTGGCTAGGAGATGTTGACTATCTCGCCTGGTAACACAGGAGGTCGTGGGTTCGATCCCGACCCTGACGCCTGCTGCTGCTGTATATTTGGAGTTTGCGTGTCTCTCTCTTTCATCGTCATCATCACGGTGGCTAGGAGATGTTAACTACCTCGCCTGGTATACAGGTGGTCGTGGGTTCAATCCCCGACCCTGACGCCTGCTACTATATAATTGAAGTTTGCGTGTTCTCTCTCTCTCTCATCATCACCATCATCATCACGGTGGCTAGGAGATGTTAACTACCTCGCCTGGTGTACAGCTCAGGGGAGAGACGTGGGGGAGGGGGGGGTGCGAGGGTAGGGTGGGGGGACACGTGGGGGAGGGGGGACTAATTGACTTTAGCCCAGCGAGATCAGAGAATGCTTTCAAGGCGAAGTTTCTCATAAGATGGAAGTCCTCATTTATCACCGAGAACCCAGCTCAGACGAGAGCGGAGAGGGAGAGAGGGAACGAGAAGAGAGCGAGAGACAGAACCAACGCGAGCGACAGCCAGAGAGAAAGATAGGGGGGGTGGTGGTGGGGGGGAGAATGAAATTGAGAGACAAACAATCAAAAAAAAAAAACAACCAATAAAACAATAAAAAAACAAACAAATTCAGGGATAAAGGTAGCGAGAGAGAATGAGAGGCAGCGATAGGCAGACAGACAGAGAGTGGGAGAAAGTTCGAGAGAATGATACAGAGAGAGAGAGAGAGAATGACAGATGGGGAGAATGAAAGAGTGAGAAAGAATGAGAGAGGGAATGAGAGAGATAGCCAGAGAGTTGGGGTGAATGAGAGAGTGGGAGAGAATGAGAGAGGGAATGAGTGGGGGGAGAGAGATAGCCAGAGAGATGGGGAGAATGAAAGAGTGAGAAAGAATGAGAGAGGGAATGAGAGAGGGAGAGAGATTGCCAGAGAGATGGGGAGAATGAGAGAATGAGGGAGGGAATAGAGAGAGAAAGCTACAGCCAGGGAGAGAGAGAGAGGAGAGGCGAAACGAGGGAGACAGACAGAGCACAGCACACACGTTCGGAATATTGATATCGTTTTCCCACATAATTTACATTTTTTGCAAGACAGCAACAACGACTGTCTTTAACCAAAGAGAGAGGAGAAAATAATAAAACTGCTATCGTGCATGGCTGGAAATCGTCAGATGGTTTCACGAACATAAATAATTGATTCATTCTTTGGTTCTATTCGGTAAAGTGACGTATGAAGATAAAGTAATAAATTAAAAAATAGCATACTACGACGTTTCGATTGCAACACAAGCAATCATCATCATCAGGTCCTCTCTCTGTGTATCTTCGTGATGTCTGTCTGCTTACATGTCTGTCTATAGTTTTCTGGTTAGATTTTTGTTGCTATTTCATTTATACCTGATGATGATTGCTTGTGTTGCAATCGAAACGCTATTATTTAATTTATTATTTTATCTTTATACGTGACTTTACCGAAAGAACCAAAGAATAATTGCTGCAGTCACGAAAGCTCCAAAATTAAGATTTAATAATTGATGTTTATTCGCAATATTGACGATAAAACAGGTGGGAAAGGCACGCAAGGTACGCGTGAGGTTACAGCGTAGGCCGCTTGCACGCTCTGATAGCGACTACGACTATTGCGATAATATATTTTAGTGTTCTTAGGTTTTTTCGTTAAAGTCACGTAGGTAAAAAAATTAAAATTAAAATTAATAAAAGTAAAATAAAATAAAAATAAAAGCTTCAAATCTAGAATTATATATTTTAGCGTTCTGTTTTTTTTTTGTCTTCAAACTATGTAGTGCAGGCGTTTGGCCCATCTCCACACTCGCGGGTTTTCGCTGTAATTTAAGATTCCAAAAGGTGGAGAAAAAATTAGGAACGAAACCCAATTCCGTCATCCGTTTTGGATTACTCTGCAAATGCTGTTTTTTGTTTGTTTGTTGTTGTGAGGTTTTGTTGCTGTTGTTACCTTTCAAAGCAGTTTCTTCGAGTTGTTTGGACTAATCGAAAGTCATCTTCTTAGTTCTTTCGGTAAAGTCACGTAGAAGGGAAGTAATAAAATGATAAAAATAAAACATAATAAAATAATTCTCGCGACGTTTCGGCCACAACGCAAGCAGCCGTCTTCAGGTGGAACATCGTGAGAATTATTTTGTTATGTTTTATTTTTATTATTTTGTTACTTCCCTTCTACGTGACTTTACCGAAAGAACCAAGAAGATGAATCCCTGCAGTCACGAAAGCTTTAAATCGAAATTTTATTGTTTTATTTTATAATTGTTTTATGTTTTGTTTTCATTATTTTGTTATGTTTGATTTTTATTATTTTATTATGTTTTATTTTTATTATTTTGTTATGTTTTATTTCTATTATTTTATTACTTCCCTTCTTACGTGACTTTACCGGCAATATGAACGCACGTTTAAGACAGCAGAATGAACACACGGACGATGGAACGGAAATTAACACACGGTGCATGGCAGCTGAATTACAATATAATTAATGCACCGTTGTATATAAGTGCTCATACATACATGGCTCACGACAGCATAAATTAACACAATGTATGAATATACAGTACATAGACACGCGAATACAATAGAGAACATCGGCAGGCATGACTCATCGAAACAAATAACCAGTAACACGATAATAAAAAAACAGCCACGCGCTGCGGGCACGTGACTGTCACGTGGTGGTGGTGGAGCAGGCCACGCCCCCAACGTCCGAGCACGTGTGAAGGTGAAAATGAATTCTAGATTTGAAGCTTTCGTGACTGCAAGGATTCGTATTGTTGGGTTTTTTTCGGTGAAGTCACGTGGGAAAAAAATTAAAATTAATAAAAGTAAAAGGAAAATAAAAAAAATCACGACGTTTCGGAGGCAACACAAGCTTCCGTATTCTTAGGTTTTTTCGGTAAAGTCACGTAGGTAAACAAATTAAAATTAATAAAAGTAAAAGGAAAATAAAATAAAAATCACGACGTTTCGGAGGCAACACAAGCTTCCGTATTCTTAGGTTTTTTCGGTAAAGTCACGTAGGTAAAAAAAATAAAATTAATAAAAGTAAAAGGAAAATCAAATTAAAATCACGACGTTTCGGAGGCAACACAAGCTTCCGTATTCTTAGGTTTTTTCGGTAAAGTCACGTAGGTAAAAAAATTAAAATTAATAAAAGTAAAAGGAAAATAAAATAAAAATCACGACGTTTCGGAAGCAACACAAGCTTCCGTCTTCAGGTGGAACCGTCACAGCCACGACAGCTGTATCAAGTGAGAGAAATTCCAAGAAGCAGTATTTGTATATATACTGGTTGAGGGTGGGAGGAGCCAAGGTAGGCCCTGCATATTATTTTCGTGAGGTTCGATGCGGCTGAAGCACGCTGCTAGGAATGAGCGTTTGAAAAGGAGGGTGACGTTCAAAGTCGATGTCGTTTAGACTCCGTCGATACTCTGGAGTGTAGCTTTATTGGGGTGAGTACAGAGCGCTTTTAGATACGGTTATCATTCACATTGTTATTTTTTTTTTAATCCTTTATATTAAGTTCACTTGTTTGCTTGCTTACGACCGTGCAAATCTTTCGGTAGTTTTTTAACCCACTTCCCGTGATCCAATCGAGCTGACATTTTGCACACAGACTCGTTGTGCGTGACAATGCATTTTACACTGTTTAGGAATTTTTTAAAAATATTTAATCACCAATTGTTTAATGCTGCCAGACAATCATCTGACCCATAGGTGGCAGCCATCTCAAGCCAGAGGACGAGAGGACTCTAGCCGCCACGCATATAAAGGATTGATAGTGAAAAACTTTGTTTTAACGGGTTATACTTGTTACCAGCTAAGAACCAGTGATCTAAAAGCGTCAGGGTCGGTATCAAACATCCACGACCTCCTGTATACCAGGCGAGGTAGTTAACATCTCCTAGCCAACGTGATGATAATGATGAGAGAGAGAGACACGCAAACTCCAAATATACAGCAGCAGGCATCGCCAGGGTCAGGATCGACCACACGACCTCCTGTATACCAAACGAGATAGTCAACATCTCCTAGCCACAGTGATGATGATGATGATGAGAGAGAGACACGCAAACTCCAAATATACAGCAGCAGTTGTCAGGGTCAGGATCGAACCCACGACCTCCTGTGTACCAGCACAGGCGCGGAGTAAGCGGATCAGCGGTCAGCGCAGTGCGCAAGCGAACGCGACTCCAGTGTTTTGTGGCTCTCTGTGTGAGTCTACGGGTCACCGTTTGCGTCTATGGGAGACTATGGGTTTCGATGTTAGAGAATGGCTCTCTATGTGAGTCTACGGGTCACCGTTTGAGTCTATGGATCTCCATGTGAGTCTATGGTTCTCTATGTGAGTCTCCGTGTCTCTAAGTTTACAGGCCTCTATGTGAGACTTTGGGTTTCGATGTTAGAGAATGGCTCTCTGTGTGAGTCTACGGGTCACCGTTTGCGTCTATGGATCTCCATGTGAGTCTATGGTTCTCTATGTGAGTCTCCGTGTCTCTAAGTTTACAGGCCTCTATGTGAGACTATGGGTTTCGATGTTAGAGAATGGCTCTCTTTGTGAGTCTACGGGTCACCGTTTGAGTCTATGGATCTCCATGTGAGTCTATGGTTCTCTATGTGAGTCTCCGTGTCTCTAAGTTTACAGGCCTCTATGTGAGACTATGGGTTTCGATGTTAGAGAATGGCTCTCTATGTGAGTCTACGGGTCACCGTTTGCGTCTATGGATCTCCATGTGAGACTATGGTTCTCTATGTGAGTCTACGTGTAAAAAAGGTGTCAGTTTTGTTGCCAAATAAAAGGGTAAAAAACCAATTATCATATGTTTTACTGGCAAATGAGGTTCCAATGGTGTAAATGCTTACCCAGAGCTCTCATACTCTGATGGTGCATTGTCTTTGAGTTGTGCGCCTTTTGGCGTCATCTGGTCCAACACCATGTGAGACTAGGCTCTAAGGAAAGCTGTCTCGGGTGTGGACCAATCAACTTCAAGGACAGTGCACATACATTATCAGAGTTATGTTTTGTGTTTGCATTGTGACTGCAGGTATTGTGGTCTATGCAAACATGACTCCTTGTATAAAAAAGGTGTCAGTTTTGTTGCCAGAAAGAAGGGTAAAAAAACAATTATCATATTTTTTTACTGGCAAATGAGGTTCCAATGGTGTCTACGTGTCTCTAAGTTTACACGTCTCTATGTGAGTCTATGGGTCTCTATGTGAGTCTATGGGTCTCTATGTGAGTGTATGGGTCTCTGTGTGACCCTAAGGGTCTCTATGGGAGACTATGAATCTCCGTGTGACTCTACGGGTCTCTTTGTGAGTCTACGGGTCTCTATGTGAGACTATGGGTCTCTATGTGAGTCTATGGGTCTCTATGTGAGTCTATGGGTCTCTATGTGAGTCTATGGGTCTCTATGTGAGACTATGGGTCTCTATGTGAGTCTATGGGTCTCTATGTGAGTCTATGGGTTTCTGTGTGACCCTAAGGGTCTCTATGGGAGACTATGAATCTCCGTGTGACTCTACGGGTCTCTTTGTGAGTCTACGGGTCTCTATTGGAGACTGCGAAAGAGGTTCAACAGAAACAGATACAACGTCCCCATGTATAGCCTGTTGGGGCAAGTGCTGTTAGCGAGCACCTATGAAGGCCGGCACAGCACACGAGGGGGTGGGTGGCCAGCACCACGCCTGGCCGCCTTTATCTCCCCAGTGGCGATGTTTTTATGCACCGCACCAGGTACTCATTTGAGGCTGAGACGACCTAGGGGAGGACCAGAACCGGTTCAGATACTCGTCACCGGTGTTGGCTGTGAGCGGGAATGGAACCTGGGTCGCCAGGTTCGTAGCGCGGCGTGGCGCTAACCGCTCACCTACAGACTCACACACGCGTACACACACACGCGTACAAAGATAAAGATCCCCCGTGTAGCCTTAACAGACTGTAGGGGCAAGTGCTGTTAGCGAGCACCTATGAAGGCAGGAACGGTACACGAACGAGGGGGTGGGTGGCCAGCACCACGCCCGACCGCCTTTGTCTCCCCAGTGGCGATGTTTACACACCGCACCAGGTACACGCGTACACACACACACGCGTACACACACACACACAGGTACACACACACGTACACACACACGCGTACACACACACACACGTACACACACACACGTACACACACACACGTACACACACACACACGTACACACACACACGTACACACACACACACGTACACACACACACGTACACACACACACACAGGTACACACACACGTACACACACACGCGTACACACACACGCGTACACACACACGCGTACACACACACGCGTACACGCACACACGTACACACACACACGTACACACACACACGTACACACACACGCGTACACACACACGCGTACACGCACACGCGTACACACACACACGTACACGCACACACGTACACGCACACACGTACACACACACACGTACACACACACACGTACACACACACGCGTACACGCACACGCGTACACACACACACGTACACACACACGCGTACACGCACACGCGTACACACACGCGTACACACACGCGTACACACACACGCGTACACACACACGCGTACACACACACACACACAGGTACACACACACGCGTACACACACACGCGTACACACACACACGTACACGCACACGCGTACACACACACACGTACACACACGCGTACACACACACGCGTACACACACACACGTACACACACGCGTACACACACACGCGTACACACACACGCGTACACACACACACAGGTACACACACACGTACACACACGCGTACACGCACACGCGTACACACACACACACGCGTACACGCACACGCGTACACACACACGCGTACACGCACACGCGTACACACACGCGTACACGCACACGCGTACACGCACACACGCATACACAAACACGCGTACACACACACACAGGTACACACACACACACGTACACACACGCGTACACACACACGCGTACACACACACGCGTACACACACACGCGTACACACACACGCGTACACGCACACGCGTACACACACACACACACACAGGTACACACACACGCGTACACACACGCACACACAGGTACACACACACGCGTACACACACGTACACACACACGCGTACACACACACGCGTACACACACACGCGTACACACACACACGTACACACACACGCGTACACACACACGCGTACACGCACACGCGTACACGCACACACGTACACACACACGCGTACACACACACGCGTACACACACACACGTACACACACACGCGTACACACACACGCGTACACACACACGCGTACACACACGCGTACACACACACGCGTACACGCACACGCGTACACACACACGCGTACACACACACGCGTACACACACACGCGTACACACACACGCGTACACGCACACGCGTACACACACACGCGTACACACACACGCGTACACACACACACGTACACACACACGCGTACACGCACACGCGTACACACACACACGTACACACACACGCGTACACGCACACGCGTACACACACACGCGTACACACACACGCGTACACACACACGCGTACACACACACGCGTACACACACACGCGTACACACACACGCGTACACACACACGCGTACACACACACACGTACACACACACGCGTACACACACACGCGTACACACACACGCGTACACACACGTACACACACACGCGTACACACACACGCGTACACACACACGCGTACACACACGTACACGCACACGCGTACACACACACGCGTACACACACACACACACACAGGTACACACACACGCGTACACACACGCACACACAGGTACACACACACACGTACACACACACGCGTACACACACACACGTACACGCACACGCGTACACACACACACGTACACACACACGCGTACACACACACACGTACACACACACGCGTACACGCACACGCGTACACACACACACGTACACACACACACGTACACACACGCACACACAGGTACACACACACACGTACACACACACGCGTACACACACACACGTACACGCACACGCGTACACACACACACGTACACACACACGCGTACACGCACACGCGTACACACACACGCGTACACGCACACGCGTACACACACACACGTACACACACACACGTACACGCACACGCGTACACACACACACGTACACGCACACGCGTACACACACACACGCACACGCGTACACACACACACGTACACACACACGCGTACACGCACACGCGTACACACACACACGTACACACACACACGTACACACACACACGTACACACACACGCGTACACACACACACGTACACACACACGCGTACACACACACACGTACACACACACGCGTACACACACACACGTACACGCACACGCGTACACACACACACACAGGTACACACACACGCGTACACACACGCACACACAGGTACACACACACGCGTACACACACACACAGGTACACACACACGCGTACACACACGCACACACACGCACACACGTACACACACACACGTACACGCACACGCGTACACACACACACGTACACACACACACGTACACACACACGCGTACACACACACGCGTACACACACACGCGTACACACACGCGTACACACACACACGTACACACACACACGTACACACACGCGTACACGCACACACGTACACACACACGCGTACACACACACACGTACACACACACACGTACACACACACACGTACACACACACACGTACACGCACACACAGGTACACACACACACGTACACACACACACGTACACGCACACACAGGTACACACACACACGTACACACACACGTACACACACACACACGTACACACACACACGTACACACACACGCGTACACGCACACGCGTACACACACACACGTACACACACACGCGTACACACACACGCGTACACGCACACGCGTACACGCACACGCGTACACGCACACGCGTACACACACACACACAGGTACACACACACGCGTACACACACGCGTACACGCACACGCGTACACGCACACGCGTACACGCACACGCGTACACACACACACGCGTACACGCACACGCGTACACACACACGCGTACACACACACGCGTACACACACACGCGTACACGCACACACGTACACACACACGCGTACACACACACACGTACACACACACACGCGTACACACACACGCGTACACGCACACGCGTACACGCACACGCGTACACGCACACACGTACACACACACACGCGTACACGCACACGCGTACACACACACGCGTACACACACACGCGTACACACACACGCGTACACGCACACACGTACACACACACGCGTACACACACACACGTACACACACACACGCGTACACACACACGCGTACACACACACGCGTACACGCACACGCGTACACGCACACACGTACACACACACGCGTACACACACACGCGTACACGCACACGCGTACACACACACGCGTACACACACACGCGTACACACACACACGCGTACACACACACGCGTACACACACACGCGTACACACACACGCGTACACACACACACGTACACACACACGCGTACACACACACGCGTACACGCACACGCGTACACGCACACACGTACACACACACGCGTACACACACACGCGTACACACACGCGTACACACACACGCGTACACGCACACGCGTACACGCACACACGTACACACACACGCGTACACACACACGCGTACACACACACGCGTACACACACGCGTACACACACACGCGTACACGCACACACGTACACACACGCGTACACACACACGCGTACACGCACACGCGTACACACACACGCGTACACACACACGCGTACACGCACACGCGTACACGCACACGCGTACACACACACACGTACACACACACGCGTACACACACACGCGTACACACACGCGTACACACACACGCGTACACGCACACGCGTACACGCACACACGTACACACACACGCGTACACACACACGCGTACACACACGCGTACACACACACGCGTACACACACACGCGTACACACACACGCGTACACGCACACGCGTACACGCACACACGTACACACACACGCGTACACACACACGCGTACACACACGCGTACACACACACGCGTACACACACGCGTACACACACACGCGTACACGCACACGCGTACACGCACACACGTACACACACACGCGTACACACACACGCGTACACACACGCGTACACACACACGCGTACACACACACGCGTACACACACACGCGTACACACACACGCGTACACACACGCGTACACGCACACACGTACACACACACGCGTACACACACACGCGTACACGCACACACGTACACACACACACACAGGTACACACACACGCGTACACACACACGCGTACACACACGCGTACACACACACGCGTACACGCACACACGTACACACGCGTACACACACGCACACACGTACACACACACACACAGGTACACACACACGCGTACACACACACGTACACGCACACGCGTACACACACGCGTACACACACACGCGTACACGCACACGCGTACACACACACGCGTACACGCACACGCGCGTACACGCACACGCGTACACGCACACGCGTACACGCACACGCGTACACGCACACGCGTACACGCACACGCGTACACACACACACACAGGTACACACACACGCGTACACACGCGTACACGCACACGCGTACACGCACACGCGTACACACACACACACAGGTACACACACACGCGTACACGCACACGCGTACACGCACACGCGTACACACACACACACAGGTACACACACACGCGTACACACACACGCGTACACACACGCGTACACACACACGCGTACACGCACACACGTACACACGCGTACACACACGCGTACACGCACACGCGTACACACACAGGTACACACACACGCGTACACACACGCACACACAGGTACACACACACGCGTACACGCACACGCGTACACGCACACGCGTACACACACACACACACAGGTACACACACACGCGTACACGCACACGCGTACATACACGCACACACGCGTACACACACACACACGCGTACACACACACACACGCGTACATACACGCACACACACGTACACACACACGCGTACACACACACGCGTACACACACACGCGTACACGCACACGCGTACACGCACACGCGTACACGCACACGCGTACACACACACGCGTACACACACGCGTACACACACACACGTACACACACACGCGTACACGCACACACAGGTACACACACACACGTACACACACGCACACACAGGTACACACACACACGTACACACACACACGCGTACACGCACACACGCGTACACGCACACGCGTACACGCACACGCGTACACGCACACACAGGTACACACACACGCGTACACACACGCGTACACACACACGTACACGCACACGCGTACACACACACACGCGTACACGCACACGCGTACACGCACACGCGTACACACACACGCACAGGTACACACACACGCGTACACGCACACACAGGTACACACACACACAGGTACACACACACACGCGTACACACACACGCACAGGTACACACACACGCGTACACACACACACGTACACACACACGCGTACACACACACACGCGTACACACACACACACGCGTACACACACACGCGTACACACACACACGTACACACACACGCGTACACGCACACACAGGTACACACACACACAGGTACACACACACGTACACACACGTACACACACGTACACACACGTACACACACGCACACGCGTACACACACACACACGTACACACACACGCGTACACACACGCACACACAGGTACACACACACACGCGTACACGCACACACACACACACAGGTAAATACAATGGGCCTACTACTCCATAAGGTCACCTTGGATAAGAGATCAGTCCCGCGCGCAATGATGATAATAATAAGAGCAATATATTTTTTGTCATCTATATATATTTTGTCATCTATATATATTTTGTCATCTATATATATTTTGTCATCTATATATATTTTTCATTGGGTGCAGTCTTTATTCGAACTGACGCATTCTCGGATTCTTTGAGCTCCGTTGAAGAACCGCCTGCGGCCAAATCTGCGACACGCCGTGGTGGTTATTGTTGTTATTTAAAAAGTAATAGTATATTCTTCAAACATTCTACAATGCAATGAAGATGATGTCTCCAACCGTGTGCCTCTCCCCGATATGACGCTTTGCATTTTCGCGTAAGTCTTGAGCGGGTGATTTATTTTGAACTTTTTTGTAATTTTCTGTCCTCGATGTAAAGCTTTCGTGACTGCAGTGATTCATCTTCTTGGTTCTTTCGGTAAAGTCACGTATAATGGAAATAAAAAATAATAAAAATATGAAACAATTAAAATTATCACGACGTTTCGACTGAAACACAAGCAATCATCATCAGGTGTGAAATCCACAGCAAAAAAAGTTAATTTTTTATTGTATTATTTCCCTTCTACGTGACTTTACCAAAAGAATCAAGAATATGACTCACTAAACCGTTTGTAACTTTGTGTAATTGTTGAAATGTTGCCATCGTGAAAATATTCCGCTTTGAAATTGGTTCCATTTTATTGAAACACCACCCTGTATTTCGATTTAAAGCTGCTTTCGTGACTGCAGGGATTCATCTTCTTGGTTCTTTCGGTAAAGTCACGTAGAAGGCAAATAATAAAATAATAAAAATGAAACATAATAAAATCATTCTCACGACGTTTCGGCCACAACGCAAGCAGCCGTCCTCAGACCTGGTCTGTCGGGAAGACGCTGTTCTTCACCTGAGGACGGCTGCTTGCGTTGTGGCCGAAACGTCGTGAAAATTGTATTTTATTATGTTTTATTTTTATTATTTTATTATTTCCCTTCTACGTGACTTTACCGAAAGAACCAAGAAGATGTATATCATGCTATATATACAACATGCAACATATATTTACATTAAATATTCTCATTCTGATTTTGTTGATACGCTCAGAAGGGCTAAAAAAGTTGGTAGTCGTGGCGAATTGGTCACACCGCTGGGTCGACACTTGCTGAGTTGACGCCACGGTGGCTATGAGATGTTAGTGATGGGAGGGTGTGTGTGAGTAATGGGAGTGCAGGAGGGTGATGATGGGAGTGATGGGGGTGATGGCATCATGGTCGGAGGTCGTGGGTTCGATCCCGACCCTGACGATGTCTGCTGCTGTATATTTGGAGTTTGCGTCTCTATCTCTCTCATCATCATCACGGTGGCTAGGAGATGTTGACTACCTCGCCTGGTATGCAGGAGGTCGTGGGCTCGATCCCGACCCTGACGATGCCTGCTGCTGTATATTTGGAGTTTGCGTGTCCCTCTCTCTCATCATCATCATCATCACGGTGGCTAGGAGATGTTAACTACCTCGCCTGGTCTACAGGAGGTCGTGGGATCGATCCCCCGATCCTGACGTTCAACGTACACACAACAACAACAACAACCGCCATTCGCCACTAAGTGGCTGTGACGTCACCACGGCGCTTGTGCCAGGCCAGGTGCACTTTGAGTGCTATCACGTGCAGTGTCGAAGGCTCGCTGCTGACCGGAGGTCACGGGACAGACTCGGGTGGTGCCACGGGTTGACTGACTGAGATGACTGGCAGATGCACCACCTGTGCTCCCCTATGTGCCAGGCTAGGTGCAGGAGGTCACCGGGCAGACCCAGGTGCCTTGGGTTGACTGATTGAGATGACTGGCAGATGCACCACCTGTGCTCCCCTATGTGCCAGGCTAGGTGCAGGAGGTCACCGGGCAGACCCAGGTGCCTTGGGTTGACTGATTGAGATGACTGGCAGATGCACCACCTGTGCTCCCCTATGTGCCAGGCTAGGTGCAGGAGGTCACGGGACAGACCCAGCAGGTACCATGGGTTGACTGACTGAGATGACTACCAGATGCACCACGTGTGCTCCCCACTGTGCCAGGCTAGGTGCAGGAGGTCACGGGACAGACCCAGAAGGTACCATGGGTTGACTGACTGAGATGACTGGCAAATGCACCACGTGTGCTCCCCACTGTGCCAGGCTAGGTGCAGGAGGTCACGGGGCAGACCCAGCAGGTACCATGGGTTGACTGACTGAGATGAGGGGTAAGGTGGAGGAGGGGGAGGAGGTGGGGGAGGAGGAGGTGGAGGAGGTGGATGAGGGAGGTGGGAGGAGAGAGGAGGGGGAGGAAGTGAAAGAGGAGGAGGGGGTGGAGGTGGAGGAGGGAGAAGGTGGAGGGGGAGGAGAAAGGTGGAAGTGGGAGGTGGAGAGGGAGGAGGAGGTGGAGGAGGAGGGACGGATGGGGGGGGGGGGGGGTGCAAGCAGGAGGATGAGGAGGTGGATTATGGAGGAGCAGGTGAATGAGCCTTTGTCTCTCTGGTCAAAATACATTTTTTTACCCACCCCAGCAGGTACAAAATTGAGGCTGAGTCGACCTAGGGGAGGCCCAGCATCGGTTCAGATAGCTATCGTGACTGGGTGTCGGCCGTTAGCGGGAATCGAACTTGGGTGGGCAGGTTCGTAGCGCAGCGCGCTGAACACTGCACCACCGCTCCCCACAAATTTACACACTCACACACACGACTCTGTATTATGTATTTATATAAATCCAATGGGAATGTTCTAATATAAAAATGCGTAAATGACACTGGTCTACAATTTTGTAGACGCCGTCTGCTTCGGAGATGAAAAGTGCTGTCTTGTTATGGATTTCGATGTGCTGAAATATGATAATGAAAACAATTGATTGGCTACTTATTCGTGGTTCTTTCGGTAAAGTCACGTAGAAGGGAAGTAATAAAATAATAAAAATAAAACATAATAAAATAATTCTCACGACGTTTCGGCCACAACGCAAGCAGCCGTCTTCAGGTGGAGAACAGGTCTGTCAAGTAAACAGAGTCTGAAGACAGACGCTGTTCTCCACCTGAAGACGGCTGCTTGCGTTGTGGCCGAAACGTCGTGAGAATTATTTTATTATGTTTTATTTTTATTATTTTATTACTTCCCTTCTACGTGACTTTACCGAAAGAACCAAGAAGATGAATCCCTGCAGTCACGAAAGCTTTAAATCGAAAAATGCCTACTTAAATAAAATAATAGAAATAAAACAATAAAATTCTCACGACTTTCGATTGCAACACAAGCAAACATCATTGAAACGTCGTGAGAATTTTATTGTTTGATTTTTATTATTTTATTTTTCTCCCTTCTACGTGACTTTACCGAAAGAACCAATAATATGAATCCCTGCAGTTTTAACCTCTTCCTCGTCTGACTCAAGTGAGAATGATTCTGGTGCATCAGGAACCGGCAGTCTTTCTCGGTGGGCTACTGGGCGAATCGCTGATGGAATTTTAGGATAATGCAAGGTCTACTTTTTAAATCCTTTATATTAAGTTCACTTGCTTGCTTGCTTAGGACCGTGCAAATCTTTCGGTCGTTTTTTAACCCACTTCCCGTGATCCAATCGAGCTGACATTTTGCACACAGACTCGTTGTGCGTGACAATTTATTTTCGTGAAATTTTTTTTCCATAACTTTACACTTTTATGAATTTTGTTTTATATGTAATTACCAATTGCTTAATGGTGGCAGGCAATCATCTGACCCATAGGTGGCAGCCATCTCAAGCCAGAGGACGAGAGGACTCTAGCCGCCACGCATATAAAGGATTTATAGTGAAAAACTTTGTTTTTACGGGTTAATTGTTTCTTCTTTGACACACCTTTCCCCAACTGGAGGCGTCATGCAGAAGTAACAATTGCTGATATGATCTGTTGGCTTTCACCAAATCATCGGCACTGCAAAAGGCATAGATTTCCTTTTGCTGTTCAACCACTGGCGAATATGTGTTGCACAAGTGCTACAGAATATGTGTGGGACCCACATCTTGTCCTGTTCTCCAAATGTGCAGCGCAAATGAAGGTGATCGGCTTTCTTAATCATAGTGGTTATACTGCGCTTTTGTGATCTAAAAGTCACTTCACCACAAACAGAATTTATCTGTTAAATTTCGATTTAAAGCTTCTTTCGTGACTGCAGGGATTCATCTTCTTGGTTCTTTCTGTAAAGTCATCACGTAGAATGGAAATAATAAAATAATAAAAATGAAACATAACAAAATAATGAAAATAAAACATAATAAAATAATACAAATAAAACATAATAAAATAATACAAATAAAACATAATAAGATGATAAAAATAAAACATAATAAAAATTCGATTTAAAGCTTTCGTGACTGCAGGGATTCATCTTCTTGGTTATTTCGGTAAAGTCACGTAGAAGGGAAATAATAAAACAATGAACAATAAACATAATAAAATAATTCTCACGACGTTTCGGCCACAACGCAAGTAGCCGTCCTCAGGTGGAGAACAGGTCTGCTTTGTACACAAGTACGAGGCATCTCTGCTCACTTTGGCTAAACAAAAAATGTGTCCCTTTGCAAAATCTAACACTGACAAATACGAGAACAATTTCTTCAGCAGAGGGATGTCAGCCTAGTTATGATTGCATCATCCATGACTTCTAGGAATAACACGATGCAATTCATATCATGTATGATGCAATGTCAGGTTCAGATTGCATCATTCATTGTTTTGTTCAAAAAGCAATGACTGTCCAAACACAGTCATGATTGTATCCATAGATCCGGTCAAACATGTATTTTAATCAATTCTGGTTTAAATTGAGATCCCTTCCCTTGAGAACTCACTTATCATCCACCAGTCCCAAGTCAAGGGTAGTAGAAACTGAGCCAGTGGCATAGCTTGGAAACTAGAGCCAAACAACACATTTTAAGCATAATTTTCACTGTCAGTGACCCAGAATTAGTAAAGTTGTACGACATTTATTTGGGAAGCATTTTGGCTGCAGTCCAGTGACATGTTTCACATCGCTGTGACTTTCTCTCCACGTTAATTGCAAATTAAGCCAGGCCCACCCCAAACACCCACCCGCCACTACTCAGCCACACAAACTCCACCAAACACTCACCCACCCAACCACAAAGCCCACAACCCCACACACCACGCCCCCCCCCACCCACACCACCCACACCACCCTACCCGGCCACACCAACTCCACCAAACACCCACCCACCCACCCACACCACCCACACCACCCACCCACGCCACCCCACCCCACACACCACCCACCACCACCCGCACCACCCACCCACACCATCCCACCACCCCACACACCACGCCCCCCCCCCACACCACCCACCCACCCCCCCATACCCAGCCACACCAACTCCACCAAACACCCACCCCACCCACCACCACCCACACAACCTTACCCACCCACACCACCCACACCACCCACCCACCCACACCACCCACACCATCCCACCACCCCACACACCACGCCCATCCCCCCCACCCACCCACTCACACCACCAAACCACCACCCACCACCACCCACCACCACCACCCAGCCACACCAACTCCACCAAACACCCACCCACTACACCCACACCATCCCACCACCCCACACACCACGCCAATCCCCCCCACCCACCCACCCACACCACCCACCACCCACCCACACAACCCACATCACCCACTCCACCCACCCACACAACCCACACAACCGTCACCACCTAGATTTACAAACTAATTTCTTTAGAAATTCTTGTCCGACGAAGACCGACGGTTCGCGCTGCTGCTGCTGCTGCTGCGGCCGTCTGGAAGGTTCTCTTCCCTTCCAACATGAGGAGGCACGCCGAGAGATGTGATGGCACTGTTGAATCATCGTCCTCTCGATCGACGAACTCACTTCTTTATTTTAACCAGGTAAGCCCCCCCCCCCCACAATCAGCTGCCACACAAAATGACAGCTCAAAGAAAGTGTCGCCTGATCATCAACATCATCATCTCTGATAATAGTTTTTTTACACTTCTATCTGGCAACAAAACTGACACCTTTTTACAAGGAGTTATGTTTGCATAGACCACAATACCTGCAGTCATAATGCAAACAAAAAACACAACTCTGATAATGTATGCACTGTCCTTGAAGTTGATTGGTCCACACCCGAGACAGCTTTCCTTAGAGCCTAGTCTCACATGGTGTTGGACCAGATGACGCCAAAAGGCGCACAACTCAAACACAATGCACCATCAGAGTATGAGAGCTCGGGGGTAAGCATTTACACCATTGGAACCTCATTTTGATGGTGCATTGTCTTTGAGTTGTGCGCCTTTTGGCGTCATCTGGTCCAACACCATGTGAGACTAGGCTCTAAGGAAAGCTGTCTCGGGTGTGGACCAATCAACTTCAAGGACAGCGCATACATGATCAGAGTTGTGTTTTTTGTTTGCATTATGACCGCAGGTATTGTGCTCTATGCAAACATGACTCCTCGTAAAAAAAGGTGTCAGTTTTGTTGCCAGACAGAAGGGTAAAAAACCAATTATCATATTTTTACTGGCAAATGAGGTTCCCATGGTGTAAATCATCATCTCTGCCGCGCTTATAAACCGCGTGCAAATGCAGAGCAGCAGCAGTAGCAGGAATCTAACTCTGACCGCGTGGCGATGATTCTAAACGTGCGGGGAGGGGACGAGGGGTGGGAACCTGGAGGACCCGGAGAGAAACATCACCGATAACCACGCGGAGGGAGATAGGGAGGAGAGAGAGAGACACGCAGACTCCAGATATACAGCAGCAGGCATCGTCAGGGTCGGGATCGATCACACAACCTCCTGTGTACCAGGCGAGGTAGTTAACGTCTCATAGCCACCGTGATGATGATGATGAGAGAGAGACACGCAAACTCCCAAATATACAGCAGCAGGCATCGTCAGGGTCGGGATCGAACCCACGACCTCCTGTATACCAGGCGAGGTAGTTAACATCTCATAGCCACCGTGATGATGATGATGATGATAGAGAGACACGCAAACTCCAAATATACAGCAGCAGGCGTCGTCAGGGTCGGGATCGAACCCACGACCTCCTGTATACCAGGCGAGGTAGTTAACATATCCTAGCCACTGTGATGATGATGATAGAGACACGCAAACTCCAAATATACAGCAGCAGTGAATATTTTTTTGAATATTTTTTTAAAGAATGAATTCATTTTTTTTACCATATTTTTTTTTATTTAACGAATGAATATTTCGCGTACGAATACATCACTTGAGTCGCAAACCCCGTATTTGTGTTTTTTTTAGAGTTGGACAGTTCGCACGGTAGCACAGGGCTAACCCAACACACGCGAATGTGTAAAGGCAACACGCATCGCTAACAATGAGGTTATCGTGCCTGCATTGAAACCGTTCTATCGATTTCCTTTCAAGGGGGGGGCAATGCGCAAATGTACGCGGCTCCATTGATGCGATAAGGAAGATGCGTTCGTGAATCGGGGCTCTGTTCATTGTGGACCGCACTCGATTTTATTTTTATATTTTTTTTATGAATGAATAAAAACAAAATTTTGAATGCATTTTTTAAATGAATTAATTATTTTTGTTATTATGAATATATAACGACACGTTTAGATATTTACGCTATCTAACCCAAAACCCTCTATTATGGATGATATTGGTCGCGAAAGCCTACGTGTTAAATAAATGAATATTTTGTTAATAATGATTATTTTTTTAACGAAATAATTTTTTTTTCATGAATCAATATTTGTTGGTTATGAGTTTTTTTCTCTATAAATGAACGAATTTTTAGGAATGAATTTTTTTTTCATGACTGATAATCAAAAATAGATTTAAAATATATTCACTATTTTTAAAATATCTATTGATTCGCCCCCCCCCCCGTCCCATCCGCGTCGCACACCGCCCGGCCGCCTTTGTCTTCCCCAGTGGCGATGTTTCTGCACATCGCACTGGGTAAACACTACCACTACCCACACACACACACAGACACATATATACATACACACACACACACACATATACATACACACACACACACACAGACACACACACACACACATATACACACACACACAGACACACACACATATACATACACACACAGACATAGACACACACACACACATACACATACATACACACACACACACACATACACACA
>NW_027621405.1:7500-20000 GCF_964198595.1 Lampetra fluviatilis | reverse complement strand
CAATCACTCGCTCACCCATTCACTCACCCATTCACTCACCCATTCACTCACCCATTCACTCAATAACTCGCTCACCCATTCACTCACCCATTCACTCACCCATTCACTCACCCATTCACTCAATAACTCGCTCACCCATTCACTCACCCATTCACTGACCCATTCACTCACCCATTCACTCAATCACTCGCTCACCCATTCACTCACCCATTCACTCACCCATTCACTCACCCATTCACTCACCCATTCACTCACCCATTCACTCAATCACTCGCTCACCCATTCACTCACCCATTCACTCACCCATTCACTCACCCATTCACTCACCCATTCACTCAATAACTCGCTCACCCATTCACTCACCCATTCACTCACCCATTCACTCACCCATTCACTCACCCATTCACTCAATCACTCGCTCACCCATTCACTCACCCATTCACTCACCCATTCACTCAACCATTCACTCACCCATTCACTCAATCACTCGCTCACCCATTCACTCACCCATTCACTCACCCATTCACTCACCCATTCACTCACCCATTCACTCACCCATTCACTCACCCATTCACTCAATCACTCGCTCACCCATTCACTCACCCATTCACTCACCCATTCACTCACCCATTCACTCACCCATTCACTCAATCACTCGCTCAATAACTCGCTCACCCATTCACTCACCCATTCACTCACCCATTCACTCAATCACTCGCTCACCCATTCACTCACCCATTCACTCACCCATTCACTCACCCATTCACTCACCCATTCACTCAATCACTTGCTCACCCATTCACTCACCCATTCACTCACCCATTCACTCACCCATTCACTCACCCATTCACTCAATCACTCGCTCACCCATTCACTCACCCATTCACTCACCCATTCACTCACCCATTCACTCACCCATTCACTCACCCATTCACTCACCCATTCACTCAATAACTCGCTCACCCATTCACTCACCCATTCACTCACCCATTCACTCACCCATTCACTCAATCACTCGCTCACCCATTCACTCACCCATTCACTCACCCATTCACTCACCCATTCACTCACCCATTCACTCAATCACTCGCTCACCCATTCACTCACCCATTCACTCACCCATTCACTCACCCATTCACTCACCCATTCACTCACCCATTCACTCAATCACTCGCTCAATCACTCGCTCACCCATTCACTCACCCATTCACTCACCCATTCACTCACCCATTCACTCAATCACTCGCTCACCCATTCACTCACCCATTCACTCACCCATTCACTCACCCATTCACTCAATCACTCGCTCACCCATTCACTCACCCATTCACTCACCCATTCACTCACCCATTCACTCACCCATTCACTCAATCACTCGCTCACCCATTCACTCACCCATTCACTCACCCATTCACTCACCCATTCACTCACCCATTCACTCACCCATTCACTCACCCATTCACTCACCCATTCACTCAATCACTCGCTCACCCATTCACTCACCCATTCACTCACCCATTCACTCACCCATTCACTTACCAATTCACTCACCCATTCACTCACCCATTCACTTACCCATTCACTCACCCATTTACTCAATCACTCGCTCACCCATTCACTCACCCATTCACTCACCCATTCACTCAATCACTCGCTCACCCATTCACTCACCAGTTCACTCACCCATTCACTCAATCACTCGCTCACCCATTCACTCACCCATTCACTCACCCATTCACTCACCCATTCACTCAATCACTCGCTCACCCATTCACTCACCCATTCACTCACCCATTCACTCACCCATTCACTCAATCACTCGCTCACCCATTCACTCACTCATTCACTCACCCATTCACTCAATCACTCGCTCACCCATTCACTCACCCATTCACTTAATCACTCGCTCACCCATTCACTCACCCATTCACTCACCTATTCACTCAATCACTCGCTCACCCATTCACTCACCCATTCACTCACCCATTCATTCAATCACTCGCTCACCCATTCACTCACCCATTCACTCACCCATTCACTCACCCATTCACTCAATCACTCGCTCACCCATTCACTCACCCATTCACTCACCCATTCACTCACCCATTCACTCACCCATTCACTCAATCATTCGCTCACCCATTCACTCAATCACTCGCTCACCCATTCACTCACGCATTCACTCACCCATTCACTCACCCATTCACTCACCCATTCACAAACCCATTCACTCACCCATTCACTCACCCATTCACTCAATCACTCGCTCACCCATTCACTCAATCACTCGCTCACCCATTCACTCACCCATTCACTCACCCATTCACTCAATAACTCGCTCACCCATTCACTCACCCATTCACTCACCCATTCACTCAATCACTCGCTCACCCATTCACTCACCCATTCACTCAATCACTCGCTCACCCATTCACTCAATCACTTGCTCACCCATTCACTCACCCATTCACTCACCCATTCACTCACCCATTCACTCAATCACTCGCTCACCCATTCACTCACCCATTCACTCACCCATTCACTCACCCATTCACTCAATCACTTGCTCACCCATTCACTCACCCATTCACTCACCCATTCAATCACCCATTCACTCAATCACTCGCTCACCCATTCACTCAATCACTCGCTCACCCATTCACTCACCCATTCACTCACCCATTCACTCAATCACTCGCTCACCCATTCACTCATCCATTCACTCAATCACTCGCTCACCCATTCACTCAATCACTCGCTCACCCATCCACTCACCCATTCACTCACCCATTCACTCAATCACTCGCTCACCCATTCACTCACCCATTCACTCACCCATTCACTCAATCACTCGCTCACCCATTCACTCACCCATTCACTCAATCACTCGCTCACCCATTCACTCAATAACTCGCTCACCCATTCACTCACCCATTCACTCACCCATTCACTCACCCATTCACTCAATCACTCGCTCACCCATTCACTCACCCATTCACTCACCCATTCACTCACCCATTCACTCAATCACTCGCTCACCCATTCACTCACCCATTCACTCACCCATTCACTCACCCATTCACTCAATCACTCGCTCACCCATTCACTCACCCATTCACTCACCCATTCACTCACCCATTCACTCACCCATTCACTCAATCACTCGCTCACCCATTCACTCACCCATTCACTCACCCATTCACTCACCCATTCACTCACCCATTCACTCACCCATTCACTCACCCATTCACTCACCCATTCACTCACCCATTCACTCAATCACTCGCTCACCCATTCACTCACCCATTCACTCACCCATTCACTCACCCATTCACTTACCAATTCACTCACCCATTCACTCACCCATTCACTTACCCATTCACTCACCCATTCACTCAATCACTCGCTCACCCATTCACTCACCCATTCACTCACCCATTCACTCAATCACTCGCTCACCCATTCACTCACCAGTTCACTCACCCATTCACTCAATCACTCGCTCACCCATTCACTCACCCATTCACTCACCCATTCACTCACCCATTCACTCAATCACTCGCTCACCCATTCACTCACCCATTCACTCACCCATTCACTCACCCATTCACTCAATCACTCGCTCACCCATTCACTCACTCATTCACTCACCCATTCACTCAATCACTCGCTCACCCATTCACTCACCCATTCACACAATCACTCGCTCACCCATTCACTCACCCATTCACTCACCCATTCACTCAATCACTCGCTCACCCATTCACTCACCCATTCACTCACCCATTCATTCAATCACTCGCTCACCCATTCACTCACCCATTCACTCACCCATTCACTCACCCATTCACTCAATCACTCGCTCACCCATTCACTCACCCATTCACTCACCCATTCACTCACCCATTCACTCACCCATTCACTCAATCACTCGCTCACCCATTCACTCAATCACTCGCTCACCCATTCACTCACCCATTCACTCACCCATTCACTCACCCATTCACTCACCCATTCACTCACCCATTCACAAACCCATTCACTCACCCATTCACTCACCCATTCACTCAATCACTCGCTCACCCATTCACTCAATCACTCGCTCACCCATTCACTCACCCATTCACTCACCCATTCACTCAATAACTCGCTCACCCATTCACTCACCCATTCACTCACCCATTCACTCAATCACTCGCTCACCCATTCACTCACCCATTCACTCAATCACTCGCTCACCCATTCACTCAATCACTTGCTCACCCATTCACTCACCCATTCACTCACCCATTCACTCACCCATTCACTCAATCACTCGCTCACCCATTCACTCACCCATTCACTCACCCATTCACTCACCCATTCACTCAATCACTTGCTCACCCATTCACTCACCCATTCACTCACCCATTCACTCACCCATTCACTCAATCACTCGCTCACCCATTCACTCAATCACTCGCTCACCCATTCACTCACCCATTCACTCACCCATTCACTCAATCACTCGCTCACCCATTCACTCATCCATTCACTCAATCACTCGCTCACCCATTCACTCAATCACTCGCTCACCCATCCACTCACCCATTCACTCACCCATTCACTCAATCACTCGCTCACCCATTCACTCACCCATTCACTCACCCATTCACTCAATCACTCGCTCACCCATTCACTCACCCATTCACTCAATCACTCGCTCACCCATTCACTCAATAACTCGCTCACCCATTCACTCACCCATTCACTCACCCATTCACTCACCCATTCACTCAATCACTCGCTCACCCATTCACTCACCCATTCACTCACCCATTCACTCACCCATTCACTCACCCATTCACTCAATCACTCGCTCACCCATTCACTCACCCATTCACTCACCCATTCACTCAATCACTCGCTCACCCATTCACTCACCCATTCACTCACCCATTCACTCAATCACTCGCTCACTCACCCACGCACCCGCTCACTCACCCACTCACCCGCTCACCCACCCACCCGCTCACTCACCCACTCACCCGCTCACCCACCCGCTCACTCACCCACCCACCCACTCACCCACCCACCCGCTCACTCACCCACGCACCTGCTCACCCACCCACCCGCTCACCCACTCACCCACTCACCCACCCACTCACCCACCCACCCGCTCACTCACCCACGCACCCGCTCACCCACTCACCCACCCGCTCACTCACTCACTCACCCACCCACCCGCTCACTCACCCACACAATCACCCACTCACTCACCCACTCATCCACCCACTCAGCCACTCACTCACCCACCTACTCACCCACCCACCCGCTCACTCACCCACTCACCCACCCACTCACCCACTCACCCACCCAACTCACCCACTCACCCACTCACCCACGCACCCACGCACCCACCCGCCACTCACTCACTCACTCACTCACCCACCCACCCGCTCACCCACCCACCCACCCACTCACCCGCTCACCCACCCACCCACCCACTCACCCACCCACCCGCTCACTCACCCACTCACCCACCCACCCACTCACCCAACTCACCCACTCACCCACTCACCCACCCAACTCACCCAACTCACCCACTCACCCACTCAACTCACCCAACTCACCCACTCACCCACCCAACTCACCCACCCACCCACCCGCTCACCCACCCACCCACCCAACTCACCCACTCAACTCACCCAACTCACCCACTCACCCACTCACCCACCCAACTCACCCAACTCACCCACTCACCCACTCAACTCACCCAACTCACCCACTCACCCACCCAACTCACTCACCCACCCACCCGCTCACCCACCCACCCACCCACTCACCCGCTCACCCACCCACCCACCCACCCACTCACCCACCCACCCGCTCACTCACCCACTCACCCACCCACCCACTCACCCAACTCACCCACTCACCCACTCACCCACCCAACTCACCCAACTCACCCACTCACCCACCCAACTCACCCAACTCACCCACTCACCCACCCAACTCACCCACCCACCCGCTCACTCACCCACTTACCCGCTCACCCACCCGCTCACCCACCCACCCGCTCACCTAACCACCCGCTCACTCACCCACCCACCCGCTCACTCACCCACTCACCCGCTCCGCCACCCACCCGCTCACCCACTCATCCACTCACCCACCCACTCACCCACCCACCCGCTCACTCACCCCACGCACCCGCTCACCCACTCACCCACCCGCTCACTCACTCACACCCACCCGCTCACTCACCCACCCGCTCACTCACCCACTCACCCGCTCACCCACCCACCCGCTCACTCACCCACCCACCCGCTCACTCACCCACTCACCCGCTCACCCACCCGCTCACTCACCCACGCACCCGCTCACTCACCCACTCACCCGCTCACCCACCCACCCGCTCACTCACCCACTCACCCGCTCACCCACCCGCTCACTCACCCCACCCACCCGCTCACTCACCCACCCACCCACCCACTCACCCACCCACCCGCTCACTCACCCACGCACTTGCTCACCCACCCACCCGCTCACCCACTCACCCACTCACCCACCCACTCACCCACCCACCCGCTCACTCACCCACGCACCCGCTCACCCACTCACCCACCCGCTCACTCACTCACCCACCCACCCGCTCACTCACCCACACAATCACCCACTCACTCACCCACTCATCCACCCACTCAGCCACTCACTCACCCACCTACTCACACCACCCACCCGCTCACTCACCCACTCACCCACCCACTCACCCACTCACCCACCCAACTCACCCACTCACCCACTCACCCACGCACCCACGCACCCACCCACCCGCCACTCACTCACTCACTCACCCACCCACCCGCTCACCCACCCACCCACCCACTCACCCGCTCACCCACCCACCCACTCACCCACTCACCCACCCACCCGCTCACTCACCACTCACCCACCACACCACCCCACCACTCACCCACCCAACACACCCAACTCACCCACTCACTCACTCACTCACCACTCACCCACTCACCCACCTCACTCCACCCACCCACTCACCACCCACCCCTCACCCACCCACTCACCCACCACTCACCCACTCACCCACCCACCCACTCACCCCACCCACCCACTCACCCACCCAACACACCCAACTCACCCACTCACCCACCCAACTCACCCACCCACCCACTCACCCACAACTCACCCACCACCACCACCCACCCAACTCACCACACCCACCCACTCACCCACCCACCCACTCACCCACCCAACTCACCCACCACTCACCCACACACCCAACCCAACACACCCACCACCACTCACCCACCCACCCAACTCACCCACCCACCACAACCACCCACTCACCCAACTCACCAACTCACCCACCCACCCACTCACCCACCCAACTCAACCCAACTCACCCACTCACCCACTCACCCACCACCCCCACCACCCACACCACCCACCCAACTCACCCACCACCCACCCAACTCACCCACACCACCCACTCACCCACCCAACTCACCCACCCACTCACCCACCCAACTCACCCAACCACACTCACCCACCCAACTCACCCACCCACCCACTCACCCACCCAACTCACCCAACTCAACCCACTCACCCACCCAACTCACCCACACCCACCCACTCACCCACCCAACTCACCCAACTCACCCACTCACCCACCCAACTCACCCACCCACCCACTCACCCACCCAACTCACCCACTCACCCACTCACCCACCCAACTCACCCACCCACCCACTCACCCCACCCAACTCACCCACTCACCCACTCACCCACCCAACTCACCCAACTCACCACTCACCACCCAACTCACCCCACTCACCCACCCACTCACCCACACACCCAACTCACCCACCACCCACCCACCCACTCACCCACCCAACTCACCCACCCACCCACTCACCCACCCAACTCACCCAACCTCACCCACTCACCCACCCAACTCACCCACCCACCCACTCACCCACCCAACTCACCCACTCACCCACTCACCCACCCAACTCACCCACCCACCCACTCACCCACCCAACTCACCCACCCACCCACTCACCCACCCAACTCACCCAACTCACCCACTCACCCACCCAACTCACCCACCCACCCACTCACCCACCCACTCACCCAACTCACCCACTCACCACCCAACTCACCCACCCACCCACTCACCCTCCCAACTCACCCAACTCACCCACTCACCCACCCAACTCACCCACCCACCCACTCACCCACCCAACTCACCCACCCACCCACTCACCCACCCAACTCACCCAACTCACCCACTCACCCACCCAACTCACCCACTCACCCACCCAACTCACCCAACTCACCCACTCACCCACCCAACTCACCCACCCACCCACTCACCCACCCAACTCACCCACCCACCCACTCACCCACCCAACTCACCCAACTCACCCACTCACCCACCCAACTCACCCACCCACCCACTCACCCAGCCAACTCACCCAACTCACCCACTCACCCACCCAACTCACCCCACCCACCCACTCACCCACCCAACTCACCCACCCACCCACTCACCCACCCAACTCACCCAACTCACCCACTCACCCACCCAACTCACCCACCCACCCACTCACCCACCCAACTCACCCAACTCACCCACTCACCCACCCAACTCACCCACCCACCCACTCACCCACCCAACTCACCCACTCACCCACTCACCCACCCACCCGCTCACACACCCACTCACCCACCCACCCACTCACCCACCCAACTCACCCAACTCACCCAACTCACCCACTCACTCACTCACTCACCCACTCACTCACCCGCTCACCCACCCACCCACCCACTCACCCACCCACCCGCTCACTCACCCACTCACCCACCCACCCACTCACCCACCCAACTCACCCAACTCACCCACTCACCCACCCAACTCACCCACCCACCCACTCACCCACCCAACTCACCCAACTCACCCACTCACCCACCCAACTCACCCACCCACCCACTCACCCACCCAACTCACCCAACTCACCCACTCACCCACCCAACTCACCCACCCACCCACTCACCCACCCAACTCACCCACCCACCCACTCACCCACCCAACTCACCCAACTCACCCACTCACCCACCCAACTCACCCACCCACCCACACCCACCCAACTCACCCAACTCACCCACTCACCCACCCAACTCACCCACCCACCCACTCACCCACCCAACTCACCCAACTCACCCACTCACCCACCCAACTCACCCACCCACCCACTCACCCACCCAACTCACCCACCCACCCACTCACCCACCCAACTCACCCAACTCACCCACTCACCCACCCAACTCACCCACCCACCCACTCACCCACCCAATTCACCCAACTCACCCACTCACCCACCCAACTCACCCACCCACCCACTCACCCACCCAACTCACCCAACTCACCCTCTCACCCACCCAACTCACCCACCCACCCACTCACCCACCCAACTCACCCACCCACCCACTCACCCACCCAACTCACCCAACTCACCCACTCACCCACCCAACTCACCCACTCACCCACCCAACTCACCCAACTCACCCAACTCACCCACTCACCCACCCACCCACTCACCCACCCAACTCACCCACCCACCCACTCACCCACCCAACTCACCCAACTCACCCACTCACCCACCCAACTCACCCACCCACCCACTCACCCACCCAACTCACCCAACTCACCCACTCACCCACCCAACTCACCCACCCACCCACTCACCCACCCAACTCACCCACCCACCCACTCACCCACCCAACTCACCCAACTCACCCACTCACCCACCCAACTCACCCACCCACCCACCCACTCACCCACCCAACTCACCCAACTCACCCCACTCACCCACCCAACTCACCCACCCACCCACTCACCCACCCAACTCACCCAACTCACCCACTCACCCACCCAACTCACCCACCCACCCACTCACCCACCCAACTCACCCACCCACCCACTCACCCACCCAACTCACCCAACTCACCCACTCACCCACCCAACTCACCCACTCACCCACCCAACTCACCCAACTCACCCACTCACCCACCCAACTCACCCACCCACCCACTCACCCACCCAACTCACCCACCCACCCACTCACCCACCCAACTCACCCAACTCACCCACTCACCCACCCAACTCACCCACCCACCCACTCACCCACCCAACTCACCCAACTCACCCACTCACCCACCCCAACTCACCCACCCACCCACTCACCCACCCAACTCACCCACCCACCCACTCACCCACCCAACTCACCCAACTCACCCCACTCACCCACCCAACTCACCCACCCACCCACTCACCCACCCAACTCACCCAACTCACCCACTCACCCACCCAACTCACCCACCCACCCACTCACCCACCCAACTCACCCAACTCACCCACTCCACCCACCCAACTCACCCACCCACCCACTCACCCACCCAACTCACCCACCCACCCACTCACCCACCCAACTCACCCAACTCACCCACTCACCCCACCCAACTCACCCACTCACCCACCCAACTCACCCAACTCACCCACTCACCCACCCAACTCACCCACCCACCCACTCACCCACCCAACTCACCCCACCCACCCACCCACTCACCCACCACCAAACTCACCCAACTCACCCCACTCACCCACCCAACTCACCCACCCACCCACTCACCCACCCAACTCACCCAACTCACCCACTCACCCACCCAACTCACCCACCCACCCACTCACCCACCCAACTCACCCACCCACCCACCCACCCACTCACCCACCCAACTCACCCAACTCACCCACTCACCCACCCAACTCACCCAACCACCCACTCACCCACCCAACTCACCCAACTCACCCACTCACCCACCCAACTCACCCACCCACCCACTCACCCACCCAACTCACCCAACTCACCCACTCACCCACCCAACTCACCCACCCACCCACTCACCCACCCAACTCACCCACCCACCCACTCACCCACCCAACTCACCCAACTCACCCACTCACCCACCCAACTCACCCACTCACCCACCCAACTCACCCAACTCACCCACTCACCCACCCAACTCACCCACCCACCCACTCACCCACCCAACTCACCCACCCACCCACTCACCCACCCAACTCACCCAACTCACCCACTCACCCACCCAACTCACCCACCCACCCACTCACCCACCCAACTCACCCAACTCACCCACTCACCCACCCAACTCACCCACCCACCCACTCACCCACCCAACTCACCCACCCACCCACTCACCCACCCAACTCACCCAACTCACCCACTCACCCACCCAACTCACCCACCCACCCACTCACCCACCCAACTCACCCAACTCACCCACTCACCCACCCAACTCACCCACCCACCCACTCACCCACCCAACTCACCCAACTCACCCACTCACCCACCCAACTCACCCACCCACCCACTCACCCACCCAACTCACCCACCCACCCACTCACCCACCCCAACTCACCCAACTCACCCACTCACCCACCCAACTCACCCACTCACCCACCCCAACTCACCCAACTCACCCACTCACCCACCCAACTCACCCACCCACCCACTCACCCACCCAACTCACCCAACTCACCCACTCACCCACCCAACTCACCCACCCACCCACTCACCCACCCAACTCACCCACCCACCCACTCACCCCACCCAACTCACCCAACTCACCCACTCACCCACCCAACTCACCCACCCACCCACTCACCCACCCAACTCACCCAACTCACCCACTCACCCACCCAACTCACCCACCCACCCACTCACCCACCCAACTCACCCAACTCACCCACTCACCCACCCAACTCACCCACCCACCCACTCACCCACCCAACTCACCCACCCACCCACTCACCCACCCAACTCACCCAACTCACCCACTCACCCACCCAACTCACCCACTCACCCACCCAACTCACCCAACTCACCCACTCACCCCCCCAACTCACCCACCCACCCACTCACCCACCCAACTCACCCACCCACCCACTCACCCACCCAACTCACCCAACTCACCCACTCACCCACCCAACTCACCCACCCACCCACTCACCCACCCAACTCACCCAACTCACCCACTCACCCACCCAACTCACCCACCCACCCACTCACCCACCCAACTCACCCACCCACCCACTCACCCACCCAACTCACCCAACTCACCCACTCACCCACCCAACTCACCCACCCACCCACTCACCCACCCAACTCACCCAACTCACCCACTCACCCACCCAACTCACCCACCCACCCACTCACCCACCCAACTCACCCAACTCACCCACTCACCCACCCAACTCACCCACCCACCCACTCACCCACCCAACTCACCCACCCACCCACTCACCCACCCAACTCACCCAACTCACCCACTCACCCACCCAACTCACCCACTCACCCACCCAACTCACCCAACTCACCCACTCACCCACCCAACTCACCCACCCACCCACTCACCCACCC
>NW_027621405.1:0-5000 GCF_964198595.1 Lampetra fluviatilis | reverse complement strand
TCCTCCATCACCACCTCCATCACCACCCCCATCACCACCCCCATCACCTCCTCCATCACCACCCCCATCACCACCCCCATCACCTCCCCCATCACCACCCCCATCACCTCCCCCATCACCTCCTCCATGACCACCCCCATCACCACCCCCATCACCACCCCCATCACCTCCCCCATCACCTCCCCCATCACCTCCTCCATCACCACCCCCATCACCTCCTCCATCACCTCCCCCATCACCTCCCCCATCACCTCCCCCATCACTTCCCCCATCACCACCTCCATCACCTCCTCCATCACCTCCATCACCTCCCCCATCACCTCCTCCATCACCTCCATCACCACCCCCATCACCACCCCCATCACCTCCTCCATCACCTCCATCACCACCCCCCATCACCTCCTCCTCCTCCCCACATCCTCTCCCCCCGCCTTCCTCACCTCCCTCTCTCCCTCCCTCCCATCCCCATCACCTCCTCCTCCCCCCAACACGTACCCCTCCCTCCTCCCCCCCACCACCTCCCCCACCACATCTCCCACCCCCCAATCCCCTCCTCCTTCTCCACCCCCTCCCCCCCCACCACCTCCCCCACCACATCTCCCACCCCCCAATCCCCTCCTCCTCCTCCCCCCACCTCTCCCCCACCACCTCCCCCACCACATCTCCCACCCCCCAATCCCCTCCTCCCCCTCCCCCCACCACCTCCCCCACCACATCTCCCACCCCCCAATCCCCTCCTCCTCCTCCACCCCCTCCCCCCACCACCTCCCCCACCACATCTCCCACCCCCCAATCCCCTCCTCCTCCTCCCCCTCCCCCCACCACCTCCCCCACCACATCTCCCACCCCCCAATCCCCTCTCCTCCTCCCCCCCCCTCCCCCCCCACCACCTCCCCCACCACATCTCCCACCCCCCAATCCCCTCCTCCTCCTCCTCCCCCTCCCCCCCACCACCTCCCCTACCCCCCAATCACCTCTCCTCCTCCCCCCCCTCCCCCCCACCACCTCCCCCACCACCTCTCCCACCCCCCAATCCCCTCCTCCTCCTCCCCCTCCCCCCACCTCTCCCCTTCCCTGCCAAGCCGCATTCCCGCATGAATAATGCACCGGCGCGCCTCGACGGAGAGAAGCTGGAGGAGGATGAGATGTCTTCGTTACGTGCGAGACAGCTCAAGACGCTCTCGCGCGCAATTAATTTCATTGTTTTGGGGGTGGAACGGCTCAGATTGTGCATGGACAGAGGGCCCGTGGGGGGGTGGGGGCTAGGGGGGAGGGTGAAGGGTTAGAGGGGTGGTGGGGTGGGTGGTGGGGTGGGTGCGGTGGGGTGGGTGGGTTGGGTGGGGTGGGGTGGGGTGGGGTGGGTGGTGGGGTGGGGTGGGTGGTGGGGTGGGGTGGGTGGTGGGGTGGGTGACTGGTGGGTGGGTGGTGGGTGGGTGGTGGGGTGAGTAGCTCTGTTAACGCATTGGCCTCCGATATGTGCGCGGTTGGTTACGTACGGTGCGAAAGAAGTCGAACGTACACTGCACCACCCACTTTCATATCCTTTGGGCCTTTCGGTAAAGCCACGCAGATATCAGCGCTGACCGCTACACGACCGCTCCCCACGGCGCCCGTGCCGTGATCATGTCGAGGTTGCTAAGCTGCAAAGTCTGTGGATCGTGGTGTGTGTAGCGGTGTTGGGGGAGTGTAGAAACCCCCAACCTTCTCTATCTAACCCTGGTTCCTCCGGAGACCACTCGCGTTATTTGTGTTTGGATGACATTTCTGAGTGACGCGCGGTGCCACGGTGGCTAGGAGATGTTGACTACCTCGCCTGGTGTACAGGAGGTCGTGGGTTCGATCACGACCCTGACGTCTGCTGCTGTATATTGAAGTTTGCGTCTCTCTCATCATCATCAGGGTGGCTATGAGATGTTAACTACCTCGCCTGGTGTACAGGAGGTCGTGGGTTCGATCACGACCCTGACGTCTGCTGCTGTATAATTGGAGTTTGCGTCTCTCTCTCTCTCTCATCATCATCATTATCACGGTGGCTAGGAGATGTTGACTACCTCGCCTGGTGTACAGGAGGTCGTGGGTTCGATCACGACCCTGTCGATGCCTGCTGCTGTAGATTTGGAGTTTGCGTGTCTCTCTCTCATCATCATCACGGTGGCTAGGAGATGTTGACTACCTCGCCTGGTGTACAGGAGGTCGTGGGTTCGATCACGACCCTGTCGATGCCTGCTGCTGTGTATTTGGAGTTTGCGTGTCTCTCTCTCTCTCGTTCTGTGGTCGAGTGGATCTTTCTCCAGTTCCTCCGGGTTTTCCCCTCCACGTTTAGATTCAACATCACACATTCAAAGCTGGCTGCTGCTGCTGCTGCTGATGATGATAATAACCCGTTGATTACGTGTCCAGGTTCTCTAGATGATTTCGTTGGTATGAATTTGCACATGATGATGATGATGATTATAAGCCACTTCGCTGAGGTGTCATTAGTAATATCTCGGGCGCATCTGCAAAATAGCAGCTAAAGTGGGGCTTTACCTAGCTAAAGTTAAACAAAATATATTCTAGTTTTACGGCAGGGATCTCAGTGGTAGATCTGTGACATCCACTTCAGTGGGTTGATCTCTAAACCGGAAGTGATGCCCCCTGCTGTGTGCGGACCAGAGGTGTCACTTGGAGAAGGGAACTCAGAGGAAGTTCTGTGACATCCACTTCAGTGGGTTGATCTCTAAACCGGAAGTGATGCCCCCTGCTGTGTGTGGACCAGAGGTGTCACTTGAAGGAGGGAACTCGGAGGTAGTTCTGTGACATCCACTTCAGTGGGTTGATCTCTAAACCGGATGTGCTGCCCTCTGCTGTGTGCGGACCAGAGGTGTCACTTGAAGAAGGGAACTCGGAGGAAGTTCTGTGACATCCACTTCAGTGGGTTGATCTCTAAACCGGATGTGCTGCCCTCTGCTGTGTGCGGTCCAGAGGTGTCACTTGAAGAAGGGAACTCGGAGGAAGTTCTGTGACATCCACTTCAGTGGGTTGATCTCTAAACCGGATGTGCTGCCCTCTGCTGTGTGTGGACCAGAGGTGTCACTTGAAGAAGGGAACTCGGAGGAAGATCTGTGACATCCACTTCAGTGGGTTGATCTCTAAACCGGAAGTGATGCCCTCTGCTGTGTGTGAACCAGAGGTGTCACTTGGAGGAGAGGAATCTGTGTGTTTGTGTGTTTGTTGAATGTCATTGGCACCTTACGTGCTAATCGCAGGTGGTGGCAGGGGAAGGACAGCAAACTAAACACAACAAGAACTACAACACCAAGACGCAGTTCTAAAGAAATGCGTTTCATCGATCGAGATGATGGTGACGATTTAAAAGTGACGTAGCTCCCGGTGAGCTTCCTAACGTCGGATAAGAAGAACGTTTCAGACGGCCGCATCATTAACGTCAACAACCCATCACAACCGCCACCACCATCACCACCATCACCACCATCACCACCACCATCATCACCACCACCACTACCACCACCATCACCACCACCACCATCACCACCACCATCACCACCACCATCACGTACGTATGCGCGTTGGACTTCTTTGCCACCCTACCAGGCCGACTGCGCTCATCTGCGGCGGCGCTAATCACTGCGCCACCGCTCCACAGATATTATTTTGAGGCGAGAGAAAAAATGATTCGTAAGGAATTTTTTTAAAGAATCAACATCCCCCCACTCACCTCTCCCCCCCACTCACCCCCCCACTCACCCCCCCACTCACCCCCCCACTCACCCCCCCACTCACCTCTCCCCCCCACACTCACCCCCCCACTCACCTCTCCCCACTCACCCCTCCACTCACCTCTCCCCCCCACACTCACCCCCCCACTCACCCCCCCACTTACCCCCCCACTTACCCCCCTCCACTCACTCACCCCCCACACTCACCCCCCCACTCACCTCTCCCCCCCACTGACCCCTCCACTCACCCCCCCTCCCCACTCACCCCCCCCACTCACCCCCCCTCCCCACTCACCCCCCCACTCACCCCCCCACTTACCCCCCCACTCACCTCTCCCCCCCACTGACCCCCCTCCACTCACTCACCCCTCACACTCACCCCCCCCCACTCACCCCCCCACTCACCTCTCCCCCCCCCACTCACCCCCCCACTCACCTCTCCCCCCCACACTCACCCCCCCACTCACCTCTCCCCCCCACTGACCCCTCCACTCACTCCCCCCACTTACCCCCTCCACTCACTCACCCCCCACACTCACCCCCCCCCCCCACTCACCCCCCCACTCACCCCCCCACTCACACCCCAATCACCCCCCCTCCCCACTCACCCCCCCCACTCACCCCCCCACTTACCCCCCTCCACTCACTCACCCCCCACACTCACCCCCCCCCCCCACTCACCCCCCACTCACCCCCCCACTCACACCCCAATCACCCCCCCCTCCCGACTCACCCCCCCACTCACCCCCCCACTTACCCCCCTCCACTCACTCACCCCCCACACTCACCCCCCCACTCACCCCCTTCCACTCACCCCCCCACGTACCCCCTTCCACTCACTCACCCCCCCACACTCACCCCCCCACTCACCCCCTCAATCACCCCCCCACTCACCCCCTACTCACCCCCCCCCCACTCACCCCCCCAATCACCCCCCCCCCACTTACCCCCCCCACTCACTCACCCCCCACTCACCCCCCACTCACTCCTCACTAACTCCCCCCCCCACTCACACCCCCCACTCACCCCACCCCACTCACTCACCCCTCCCACTCACACCCCCCAAACTCACCCCGCTCTACTCACTCACCCCCCCCCCACTCACCCCTCACTCACCCCCCACTCACCCCCCCCACTTACCCTCCCCACTCACCCCCCCCCCACTCACCCCCCCCCCCCACTCACCCCCCCACTCACCCCCCCCCCACTCACCCCCCTCCCCCTACTCACCCCCCCACCCCACCCCCCACCGTTGCTATCGTTACGCAGCTTCACACTCGT
>NW_027621404.1:22500-28536 GCF_964198595.1 Lampetra fluviatilis | reverse complement strand
CACCCACCCACCCACCACCCCACCCACCCACCACCCCACCCACCCACCGCAGTACGTGTAGATGTGCCCGCACTCCGAGTATCGAACGCGCAGGTTGTGCAGCACGGCCGCTTCGTGCAGGTGGCTCAGGCACGTGAGGTCGTTCTCTCCCATCCACCCACCCACCAACCCACCCACCCATTCACCCACCCACCCACCCACCAACCCACCCACCAACCAACCCACCCACCCACCAACCAACCCACCCACCCACCCACCAACCAACCCACCCACCCACCAACCAACCCACCCACCCACCAACCAACCCACCCACCCACCAACCAACCCACCCACCAACCAACCAACCCACCCACCAACCAACCAACCCACCCACCAACCCACCCACCCACCAATTCACCAACCCACCCACCAACCCACCCACCCATTCACCCACCCACCCATTCACCCACCCACCCACCCACCAACTCACCAACCCACCCACCCATCAACCCATTCACCCATCAACCCATTCACCCACCAACCCACCCCACCCACCCACCAACCCACCCACCCACCCACCCACCCACCACCCCCACCCACCCACCGCAGTACGTGTAGATGTGCCCGCACTCCGAGTATCGAACGTGCAGGTTGTGCAGCACGGCCGCTTCGTGCAGGTGGCTCAGGCACGTGAGGTCGTTCTCTCCCACCAAGATGTCGGGGTTTCCTTAGGAACGGCCATGGCAACGGTGACGTCGCCGATGACGTCGTCGTCGTCGTCGACGATGACGTGTAGTTGACAGAAGCTGCCGTTGACGGGTCGACCGATTGCGTCACTTCCTGCCGTTGTGACGTCACGGGGAGATCGCACGCGCGGGGGCAACGAGGGAGAGAGGGTGGGGGGAGGGGGGCGTGGTCACGTGGCGGTGCGCGCGGTGACGTCATTGAAGTCACTCCCCCTCGTGGGTGGGGGGAGGGGGGCGTGGCAACGAGCAGTGACGTCATTGAAGTCACTCCCCCCCCCTCGTGGGTGGGGGGAGGGGGGGCGTGGTCACGTGGCGGCGCGCGCGGGTGACGTCATTGAAGTCACTCCCCCCCTCGTGGGTGGGGGAGGGGGGGTGTGGTCACGTGGCACCGTGAGCAGTGACATCATTGAAGCCCCTCCCCTCTCGTGGGTGGACTAATCTCCATCTGTTCCATCTGACTCCCTTCTACACCTGTGTGTGGACTAATCTCCATCTGTTCCATCTCACTCCCTCTACACCCGTGTGTGGACTAATCTCCATCTGTTCCATCTCCTTCTACACCCGTGGGTGGACTAATCCCCATCTGTTCCATCTCACTCCCTCTACACCCGTGTGTGGACTAATCTCCATCTGTTCCATCTCACTCCCTTCTACACCGTGGGTGGACTAATCTCCATCTGTTCCATCTCACTCCCTTCTACACCAGTGGGTGGACTAATCTCCATCTGTTCCATCTCACTCCCTTCTACACCGTGGGTGGACTAATCTCCATCTGTTCCATCTCCCTCTACACCAGTGGGTGGACTAATCTCCATCTGTTCCATCTCACTCCCTTCTACACCAGTGGGTGGACTAATCTCCATCTGTTCCATCTCACTCCCTTCTACACCAGTGGGTGGACTAATCTCCATCTGTTCCATCTCACTCCCTTCTACACCAGTGGGTGGACTAATCTCCATCTGTTCCATCTCACTCCCTTCTACACCGTGGGTGGACTAATCTCCATCTGTTCCATCTCACTCCCTTCTACACCAGTGGGTGGACTAATCTCCATCTGTTCCATCTCACTCCCTTCTACACCGTGGGTGGACTAATCTCCATCTGTTCCATCTCACTCCCTTCTACACCGTGGGTGGACTAATCTCCATCTGTTCCATCTCACTCCCTTCTACACCGTGGGTGGACTAATCTCCATCTGTTCCATCTTCCTCTACACCAGTGGGTGGACTAATCTCGATCTGTTCCATCTCACTCCCTTCTACACCAGTGGGTGGACTAATCTCCATCTGTTCCATCTCACACCCTTCTACACCAGTGGGTGGACTAATCTCCATCTGTTCCATCTCCCTCTACACCCGTGGGTGGACTAATCTCCATCTGTTCCATCTCCCTCTACACCGTGTGTGGACTAATCTCCATCTGTTCCATCTCACTCCCTTCTACACCCGTGGGTGGACTAATCTCCATCTGTTCCATCTCACTCCCTTCTACACCCGTGGGTGGACTAATCTCCATCTGTTCCATCTCACTCCCTTCTACACCCGTGGGTGGACTAATCTCCATCTGTTCCATCTCACTCCCTTCTACACCCGTGGGTGGACTAATCTCCATCTGTTCCATCTCACTCCCTTCTACACCAGTGTGTGGACTAATCTCCATCTGTTCCATCTCCCTCTACACCCGTGGGTGGACTAATCTCCATCTGTTCCATCTCCCTCAACACCCGTGGGTGGACTAATCTCCATCTGTTCCATCTCCCTCTACACCAGTGGGTGGACTAACCTCCATCTGTTCCATCTCCCTCTACACCAGTGGGTGGACTAATCTCCATCTGTTCCATCTCCCTCTACACCCGTGGGTGGACTAATCTCCATCTGTTCCATCTCCCTCTACACCAGTGGGTGGACTAATCTCCATCTGTTCCATCCCACTCCCTTCTACACCGTGTGTGGACTAATCTCCATCTGTTCCATCCCACTCCCTTCTACACCGTGGGTGGACTAATCTCCATCTGTTCCATCCCACTCCCTTCTACCCCGTGTGTGGGCTAATCTCCATCTGTTCCATCCCACTCCCTTCTACACCCGTGGGTGGACTAATCTCCATCTGTTCCATCTCACTCCCTTCTACACCCGTGTGTGGACTAATCTCCATCTGTTCCATCTCACTCCCTTCTACCCCCGTGGGTGGACTAATCTCCATCTGTTCCATCTCACTCCCTCTACACCCGTGTGTGGACTAATCTCCATCTGTTCCATCTCCTTCTACACCAGTGGGTGGACTAATCTCCATCTGTTCCATCTCCTTCTACACCGTGGGTGAACTAATCTCCATCTGTTCCATCTCCCTCTACACCCGTGGGTGGACTAATCTCCATCTATTCCATCTCCCTCTACACCCGTGGGTGGACTAATCTCCATCTGTTCCATCTCACTCCCTTCTACACCAGTGGGTGGACTAATCTCCATCTGTTCCATCTCACTCCCTTCTACACCGTGGGTGGACTAATCTCCATCTGTTCCATCTCACTCCCTTCTACACCGTGGGTGGACTAATCTCCATCTGTTCCATCTCCCTCTACACCCGTGGGTGGACTAATCTCCATCTGTTCCATCTCACTCCCTTCTACACCCGTGGGTGGACTAATCTCCATCTGTTCCATCTCGCTCTACACCAGTGGGTGGACTAATCTCCATCTGTTCCATCTCACTCCCTTCTACACCAGTGGGTGGACTAATCTCCATCTGTTCCATCTCCCTCTACACCCGTGGGTGGACTAATCTCCATCTGTTCCATCTCACTCCCATCTACACCAGTGGGTGGACTAATCTCCATCTGTTCCATCTCCCTCTACACCCGTGGGTGGACTAATCTCCATCTGTTCCATCTCCCTCTACACCAGTGGGTGGACTAATCTCCATCTGTTCCATCTCACTCCCTTCTACACCCGTGGGTGGACTAATCTCCATCTGTTCCATCTCCCTCTACACCCGTGGGTGGACTAATCTCCATCTGTTCCATCTCACTCCCTTCAACAACCGTGGGTGGACTAATCTCCATCTGTTCCATCTCCCTCTACACCGTGTGTGGACTAATCTCCATCTGTTCCATCTCACTCCCTTCTACACCCGTGTGTGGACTAATCTCCATCTGTTCCAACTCACTCCCTCTACACCCGTGGGTGGACTAATCTCCATCTGTTCCATCTCCTTCTACACCGTGGGTGGACTAATCTCCATCTGTTCCATCTCGCTCCCTTCTACACCCGTGGGTGGACTTATCTCCATCTGTTCCATCTCCTTCTACACCGTGGGTGGACTAATCTCCATCTGTTCCATCTCGCTCCCTTCTACACCCGTGGGTGGACTAATCTCCATCTGTTCCATCTCCTTCTACACCCGTGGGTGGACTAATCTCCATCTGTTCCATCTCGCTCCCTTCTACACCCGTGGGTGGACTAATCTCCATCTGTTCCATCTCCTTCTACACCCGTGGGTGGACTAATCTCCATCTGTTCCATCTCCTTCTGCACCGTGTGTGGACTAATCTCCATCTGTTCCATCTCACTCCCTCTACACCCGTGGGTGGACTAATCTCCATCTGTTCCATCTCACTCCCTTCTACACCCGTGGGTGGACTAATCTCCATCTGTTCCATCTCCTTCTACACCGTGTGTGGACTAATCTCCATCTGTTCCATCTCACTCCCTTCTACACCCGTGGGTGGACTAATCTCCATCTGTTCCATCTCACTCCCTTCTACACCCGTGGGTGGACTAATCTCCATCTGTTCCATCTCGCTCCCTTCTACACCCGTGGGTGGACTAATCTCCATCTGTTCCATCTCGCTCCCTTCTACACCCGTGGGTGGACTAATCTCCATCTGTTCCATCTCACTCCCATCTACACCAGTGGGTGGACTAATCTCCATCTGTTCCATCTCGCTCCCTTCTACACCCGTGGGTGGACTAATCTCCATCTGTTCCATCTCACTCCCTTCTACACCAGTGGGTGGACTAATCTCCATCTGTTCCATCTCGCTCCCTTCTACACCCGTGGGTGGACTAATCTCCATCTGTTCCATCTCACTCCCTCTACACCCGTGGGTGGACTAATCTCCATCTGTTCCATCTCACTCCCTTCTACACCAGTGGGTGGACTAATCTCCATCTGTTCCATCTCACTCCCTTCTTCACGCGTGGGTGGACTAATCTCCATCTGTTCCATCTCCTTCTACACCGTGTGTGGACTAATCTCCATCTGTTCCATCTCACTCCCTCTACACCCGTGGGTGGACTAATCTCCATCTGTTCCATCTCCTTCTACACCGTGTGTGGACTAATCTCCATCTGTTCCATCTCACTCCCTCTACACCCGTGGGTGGACTAATCTCCATCTGTTCCATCTCCTTCTACACCGTGGGTGGACTAATCTCCATCTGTTCCATCTCGCTCTACACCAGTGGGTGGACTAATCTCCATCTGTTCCATCTCACTCCCTTCTACACCGTGGGTGGACTAATCTCCATCTGTTCCATCTCGCTCTACACCAGTGGGTGGACTAATCTCCATCTGTTCCATCTCACTCCCTTCTACACCCGTGGGTGGACTAATCTCCATCTGTTCCATCTCACTCCCTTCTACACCAGTGGGTGGACTAATCTCCATTTGTTCCATCTCACTCCCTTCTACACCGTGGGTGGACTAATCTCCATCTGTTCCATCTCCCTCTACACCGTGTGTGGACTAATCTCCATCTGTTCCATCTCACTCCCTTCTACCCCCGTGGGTGGACTAATCTCCATCTGTTCCATCTCACTCCCTTCTACCCCGTGTGTGGACTAATCTCCATCTGTTCCATTTCCCTCTACACCCGTGGGTGGACTAATCTCCATCTGTTCCATCTCACTCCCTCTACTCCCGTGGGTGGACTAATCTCCATCTGTTCCATCTCACTCCCTCTACTCCCGTGGGTGGACTAATCTCCATCTGTTCCATCTCCTTCTACACCAGTGTGTGGACTAATCTCCATCTGTTCCATCTCACTCCCATCTACACCAGTGGGTGGACTAATCTCCATCTGTTCCATCTCACTCTACACCAGTGGGTGGACTAATCTCCATCTGTTCCATCTCACTCCCTTCTACCCCGTGTGTGGACTAATCTCCATCTGTTCCATCTCGCTCCCTTCTACACCCGTGGGTGGACTAATCTCCATCTGTTCCATCTCCTTCTACACCCGTGGGTGGACTAATCTCCATCTGTTCCATCTCCCTCTACACCCGTGGGTGGACTAATCTCCATCTGTTCCAT
>NW_027621404.1:5000-12500 GCF_964198595.1 Lampetra fluviatilis | reverse complement strand
TGCCCCAGGTAGCCTCTAGCAGGGCTACAGGGGCAAGTGCTGTCAGTAGCGAGTTGCAACAAGGCCTATGATACACGCACAGACAAAGCTGCCCCAGGTAGCCTCTAGCAGGGCTACAGGGGCAAGTGCTGTTAGCTAGCGATGTGGCACACGAGGGGGTGGGTGGCCAGCACCACGCCCGGCCGCCTTTGTCTCCCCAGTGCTAGCGATGTTCACTACACACAACACCAGGTACTCATTGTAGGCTGAGTCGACCTAGGGGAAGCCCAGGACAGGTTTCACCCGTTCACTCACTCACCCACTCGCCAACTCACTCACTCACTTACCTACTCACTCGCTCACTCACTCACTAACCCACCCACTCACTCACCCACCCACTCACTCACCAACTCACTCACTCACCAACTCACCCACTCACCAACTCACTCACTCACTCACCAACTCACTCACTCACCTACTCACTGGCTCACTCACCCACTCACCAACTCACTCACTCACTCACCAACTCACTCACTCACCTACTCACTGGCTCACTCACCCACTCACCCACTCACCCACTCACTAACCCACCCACTCACTCACCAACTCACTCGCTCACCAACTCACTCACTCACCTACTCACTGGCTCACTCACCCACTCACCAACTCACTCACTCACGCACTCACGCACTCACTAACCCACTCACTCACCTACTCACTCACTCACTCACCAACTCACTCACTCATTCACCCACTCACCCACTCACCCACTCACGCACTCACTAACCCACCCACTCACTCACCAACTCACTCACTCACCTACTCACTGGGTCACCCACTCACCAACTCACTCACCCACTCACCCACTCACCCACTCACGCACTCACTAACCCACCCACTCACTCACCAACTCACTCACTCACCTACTCACTGGGTCACCCACTCACCAACTCACTCACCCACTCACCCACTCACCCACTCACCCACTCACGCACTCACTAACCCACCCACTCACTCACTCACCAACTCACTCACCCACTCACTCACCTACTCACTGGCTCACTCACCCACTCACCAACTCACTAACCCACCCACTCAGCCACTCACAAACTCACAAACTAACTCACTCACCTACTCACTCACTCACCCACTCACAAACTCACTCACTCACCCACTCACCCACTCACAAACTCACACTCACTCACCTACTCACTGGCTCACTCAACTGCACACTAACCCACTCACTCACCGACTTAACAACACTCACCCACCCACACAGTCACTCACTCACCCACACAGTCACTCACTCACCCACCCACCCATCCACCCACTCACCCACCCACACAGTCACTCACTCACTCACCCACACAGCCACTCACTCACCCACTCACGCATCCACCCACTCACCCACTCAACAACCCACCCATCCACCCACCCATCCACCCACTCACCCACCCACCGAGCCACTCATTAACCCACCAACCCATCCACCCACTCACTCACCCTCACTGACTCACCCACTCTCACTCACCCCTCACACACCCACCCACCCAGCCACTCACTCACCCACCTACCCATCCACCCACTCACCCACCCACCCATCCACCCACTCACTCACCCTCACTGACTCACCCACTCTAACTCACCCTTCACACACCCATCCACCCACTCACTCACCCACTCACCCACCCACCCATCCACCCACTCACTCACCAACTCACTCACCCACCCACACAGCCACTCACTCACCCACCCACCCATCCACCCACTCACTCACCCTCACTGACTCACCCACTCTCACTCACCCCTCACACACCCATCCACCCACTCACCCACCCACTCACCCACCCACCCATCCACCAACTTACTCACCAACTCACTCACCAACCCACACAGCCACTCACTCAACCACCCACCCACCCACTCACTCACTCACCCACCCATCCACCCACTCACTCACTCACTCACCCTCACTGACTCACCCACTCTCACTCACCCCTCACCCACCCATCCACTCACCCACTCACTCACCCACTCACCCACCCACCCATCCACCCACTCATTCACCAACTCACTCACCCACCCACACAGCCACTCACTCACCCACTCACCTACCCATCCACCCACTCACTCACCCTCACTGACTCACCCACTCTCACTCACCCCTCACACACCCACCCATCAACCCACTCACTCACCAACTCACTCACCCACCCACACAGCCACTCACTCACCCACTCACCCACCCACCCATCCACCCACTCACTCACCAACTCACTCACCCACCCACACAGCCACTCACTCACCCACTCACCCATCCACCCATTCACCCACCCACCCAGCCACTCATTCCCCACCCACCCATCCACCCACTCACTCACCCACCAACTCACTCACCCACCCACACAGCCACTCACTCACCCACCCATCCATCCACCCACTCACCCACCCACCCATCCACCCACTCACCCACCCACCCACTCACTCACTCAATCACCCACCCATCCACCCACTCACTCACCCACCCATCCACTCACTCACCCACCCATCCACCCACTCACTCACTCACTCACTCACCCACCCACCCACCCACTCACTCAGTCACCCACCCATCCATCCACCCACTCACCCACCCACCCATCCACCCACTCACCCACCCACCCACTCACTTACCCATCCATCCACCCACTCACCCACCCACCCATCCACCCACTCACCCACCCACCCACTCACTCACTCAATCACCCACCCATCCACCCACTCAATCACCCACAAAGCCACTCACTCACTCACCCATCCACCGACTCACTCACTCACCCACCCACCCACTCACTCACTCACCCACCCATCCATCCACCCACTCACCCACCCATCCACCCACTCACCCACCCACTCACTCACTCACTCACCCATCCATCCATCCACCCACTCACCCACCCACCCACCCACTCACCCACCCACCCACCCACTCACTCAATCACCCACCCATCCACCCACTCAATCACCCACAAAGCCACTCACTCACCTATCCACCCACTCACTCACTCACCCATCCACCGACTCACTCACTCACCCACCCACCCACTCACTCACTCACTCACCCACCCATCCATCCACCCACTCACCCACCCACCCACCCACTCACCCACTCACCCACCCACCCACTCACCCACTCACCCACCCACCCACCCACTCACCCACTCACCCACCCACCCAGCCACTCACTCACTCACCCATCCACCCACTCACCCACCCACTCACTCACTCACCCATCCATCCATCCACCCACTCACCCACCCACCCACCCACTCACCCACCCACCCACTCACCCACCCACCCACCCACTCACTCAATCACCCACCCATCCACCCACTCAATCACCCACAAAGCCACTCACTCACCTATCCACCCACTCACTCACTCACCCATCCACCGACTCACTCACTCACCCACCCACCCACTCACCCACTCACCCACCCACCCACCCACTCACCCACCCACCCACTCACCCACTCACCCACCCACCCAGCCACTCACTCACTCACCCATCCACCCACTCACCCACTCACTCACTCACCCATCCATCCATCCACCCACTCACCCACCCACCCACCCACCCACTCACCCACCCACCCACTCACTCAATCACCCACCCATCCACCCACTCAATCACCCACAAAGCCACTCACTCACCTATCCACCCACTCACTCACTCACCCATCCACCGACTCACTCACTCACCCACCCACCCACTCACTCACTCACCCACCCATCCATCCACCCACTCACCCACCCACCCACCCACTCACCCACTCACCCACCCACCCACCCACTCACCCACTCACCCACCCACCCACCCACTCACCCACTCACCCACCCACCCACCCACTCACCCACTCACCCACCCACCCAGCCACTCACTCACTCACCCATCCACCCACTCACCCACTCACTCACTCACCCATCCATCCATCCATCCACCCACTCACCCACCCACCCACTCACCCACCCACCCACTCACTCAATCACCCACCCATCCACCCACTCAATCACCCACAAAGCCACTCACTCACCTATCCACCCACTCACTCAATCACCCATCCACCGACTCACTCACTCACTCACTCACCCACTCACCCACTCACCCACCCACCCACCCACTCACCCACTCACCCACCCACCCACCCACTCACCCACTCACCCACCCACCCACCCACTCACCCACTCACCCACTCACCCACCCACCCAGCCACTCACTCACTCACCCATCCACCCACTCACTCACTCACCCCACACCCACCCACTGATTTACGAGCTTAACCGTTCACTGACACATTCACATGCTCACACGCACATTCACGTGACTCACACAGAGAGCCACAAAGACACACAGAAACACAGATTCACACAGACTCACACAGACTCACACAGAGACACACAGAGACACAGAGACACACAGAGACACAGACTCACACAGAGACACACAGAGACACACAGAGACCCATAGAGACCCATAGAGACCCACAGACTCACACAGAGACACACAGAGACATACAGACACGCAGAGACACACAGAGACCTATAGAGACCCACAGACTCACACAGAGACACACAGAGGCCCAAAGACTCACACAGAGACACACAGAGACCCACAAAGACACACAGAGACACAGATTCACACAGACACACACAGACACACAGAGACACACAGACTCACACAGACACACAGAGACACACATAGACACAGACTCACACAGACTAACAGACTCACACAGAGACACACAGACTCACACAGAGACACACGGAGACCCACAGATACACACAGAGACACACAGAGACCCATAGAGACCCATAGAGACCCACAGACTCACACAGAGACACACAGAGGCCCAAAGACTCACACAGAGACACACAGACTCACACAGAGACACACAGAGACACGCAGAGACCCACAGACTCGCACAGAGACACACAGACTCAAACAAAGACACACAGAGACCCACAGACTCACACAGACTCATACAGAGACACACAGAGACTCACAGAGACACACAGAGACACACTGACTCACACAGACTCACACAGAGACACACAGACTCACACAGAGACACACAGAGACCCACAGACTCACACAGACTCATACAGAGACACACAGAGACTCACAGAGACACACAGAGACACACTGACTCACACAGACTCACACAGAGACACACAGAGACACACAGACTCACACAGAGACACACAGATACCCACAGACTCACACATTCTCACACAGACTCATACAGAGACACACAGAGACTCACAGAGACACACAAAGACACACTGACTCACACAGACTCACACAGAGACACACATACACCCACAGACTCACACAGAGACACACAGACTCACACAGAGACACACAGACACCCACAGACTCACACAGAGACACACAGACACCCACAGACTCACACAGAGACACACAGACACCCACAGACTCACACAGAGACACACAGACTCACTCAAAGACACACAGAGACCCACAGACTCACACAAAAACACACAGAGACCCACAGACTACATAGAGACACACATAGACACACAGACTCACACAGAGACACACAGAGACACACCGAGAGACACATCGAGAGACACAGACTCACACAGAGACTCACAGAGACACACAGAGACTCACACAGACACACAGAGACCCACAGACTCACACAGAGACACACCGAGAGACACAGACTCACACAGAGACACACAAAAACACACAGATTGACACAGACTTACACAGAGATCCACAGACTCGCACAGAGATACACAAACTCACACAGAGAGATATAGAGACCCACAGAGACCCACATACTCACACAGAGACACACAGAGACCCACAGACTCAGACAGAGACACAGATTCACTCAGAGACACACAGAGACCCACAGACTCACACAGACTTACACAGAGACACACAGACTCACACAGACTCACACAGAGACACACAGAGGTCCACAGACTTACATAGAGATCCACAGACTCACACAGAGACACACAGAGACACACAGAGACACACAGACTCACACAGAGACACACAGATACCCACAGACTCACACAGAGACAAACAGAGACACACAGACTCACACAGAGACACACAAACTCACACAGAGACACACAAAGACCCACATAGACCCACAGACTCACACAGAGACACACAGAGACCCACAGACTCACACAGAGACACAGACTCACACAGAGACACACAGAGACCCACAGACTCACACAGAAACACAGACTCACACAGACACACAGAGACCCACAGACTCACACAGAGACACACAGAGACACACAGACACACAGAGACACACAGAGACACAGACTCACACAGACTCACACAGACTCACACAGAGACACACAGAGACCCACAGACTCACACAAAGACACAGACTCACACAGAAACACACAGACACACACAGAGACACAGACTCACACAGAGACACATAGAGACCCACATACTCACACAGAGACCCACATAGACCCACAGACTCACACAGAGACACAGACTCACTCAGAGACACACAGAGACACACAGATTCACACAGACTTACACAGAGATCCACAGACTCACACAGAGACACACAGAGACCCACAGACTCACACAGAGACACACAGGCTCACACGGCTCACTCAACTGCACACTCACCCACTCACTCACCCACTCACTCACCCACTCACCCACTCACTCACCCACCCACCCACTCACCCACTCACTCACCCACTCACCCACTCCCTCACCCACCCACCCACTCACTCACTCACTCACCCACCGACCCACTCACCCACTCACTGACCCACTCACCCACTCACTCACCCACCCACCCACTCACCCACTCCCTCACCCACCCACCCACCCACTCACTCACTCACTCACCCACCCACCCACTCACCCACTCACCCACCCACCCACCCACCCACCCACTCACTCACTCACTCACCCACCCACCCACTCACCCACTCACTCACTCACCCACCCACCCACCCACTCACCCACTCACTCACTCACTCACCCACTCACCCACTCACTCACTCACTCACCCACCCACCCACTTACCCACTCACTCACTCACTCACCCACCCACCCACTCACTCACTCACCGACCCACCCACTCACCCACTCACTCACCCACTCACTCACTCACCCACCCACCCACTCACCCACTCACCCACTCACTCACTCACCCCCACTCACCCACTCACTCACTCACTCACTCACCCACCCACCCACTCACTCACCCCACTCACCCACTCACTCACTCACTCACCCACCCACCCACCCACTCACTCACTCACCCACCCACCCACCCACTCACTCACCCACTCACTCACTCACTCACCCACCCACCCACTCACTCACCGACTCACCCACCCACCCACTCACTCACCCACCCACTCACCCACTCACTCACCCACCCACCCACCCACTCACTCACTCACTCACCCACCCACCCACTCACCCACTCACTCACCCACTCACTCACTCACTCA